>NC_137608.1:24563635-24579240 GCF_963280865.1 Gymnoscopelus braueri | reverse complement strand
TGGGATAACAATTACTTCTTTTTTTTTATGTTAAATGTCCACTCTTTGGTATTAAAAGGTCTTACATTTGCAGATACCCTGTATTCTCACTTTCCCTTCCATTTGTTCTTGCAGGTTTTCCTCCTGTCTTTCTGCCTCATTATCTTCCCTTCAGTCAACCCGTTCGGCAACAGAAGTACAGGACAGAAAGAACTCTACACACCCTCTTCAAGTAAGTTTATTCCACATGAGAAAAATGTCTTTTGTTATCACAACATTAGATTCTGTTTCTGATTTATTTTATTTCATCTTCTACATTGATTTAGCAGAACTGTTCCCTTTATTGAGTGTATATATGCAGCATTTACTGTGTAGAAAGGCAGGGAATTGAAGGCGGAGAACTGTGACAGCATAGCACCATAAATTCACATAGCCGTGTATGTAGAAATTCCTTTCCAGATAAGTAATTTCATGATTGAATATGTCTCTTTGAGACTGAAAAAGATCTCTTCTTCTACTTCAATGATCTGAATATGTAGTCTTGGATTAAGCGTAATGAAAAGCTTCATTCCAAAATGAAATATTTGAAATACAGTAACTCCTACTTTTACAAACTGGTTGACATAAAATGAAAACAAATTATAGAAAGTGTCATTGATCAAATAACACGGTGGATCTATTTAACTGTCAAACTATTGAGTCAGTCAAATGACTGACTTGCTCTAAATGTCTTATTATGGAAACAAACTTTCCTGCTGTAATTATATGGCAACCTCTGTACTCCACCTTTGCAGTCATGTCCAGAACCTTGCGTTCGGTGCCCCAGGAGAGTACAGACGCTTTGTCCTATGTCGACTCTGAGGAAGAAGAGCTCCTCCTGGTGCCGCCGGCGGAGGTGGAGAATGTCAAGGCCATCTTTGCCGTCGGTCAGAAGAACCACACCCCAGACTTCCAGCGGGTGGAACAGCCCGACTCCGAGACTGGTGTCAACAGCAACTCCTCCGCAGACTACCCTTCTGGTCAGGCCACTCAGGCAGGCGAGGTGAAGCCAGACTCAGGCGGCGGAGTAGAGTCTACGGCAGAGGGATCCATAGACGCCGTGGTGGCCTCTGTGACGTACGAGGTCCCGGGATCCAAGGAGAACTGGATCGAGCTGCAATCGACGTCTGTCATATTACAGCAACATCGATCGGATGAGATGTAGTAGCTGGATAGAACCAGCAGAGGGAGCCATATATTTTTGTTTTGTTTTCAGGTGCTAGAGGTCTCTTAAAAGGAGGAAAAGGAAAAAAGGAGTCTTTGAGGTTAATTTGTCCCTCTGTCCCTACTGTCCCCTGTCAGTCTTTGAACTTACTACTGTTCCTCTGTGAGCACTTTGTACTAATTATCATGTCCAGTGATTATAAAGGATTTAGACTATTTCCATGTTTAGACATTGTTAACTGGCTGTGGGACACTGCAGAGATGCAAGGAAGTGGATCATTATGTATCACACATTACCTAAGAACTGAGGATTCCTAAACGTTGGTGCTGCATAACCATAAAAATGTGCAAAGCATCACCATTAGAAATTTCCCTTACTCAGTCCACTATAGATTACTTCAGTAGAAGTAATTTAATTGCCTAGATGGTGCCCTCAGCACTACAATATTGCAAAAAATCCCAGGGAGATCTTTGCTTGATTCTTGAACCATCTTTGTAGCTTGTCTCCAGCTGGTGTAGATGTTACTGTACCTTCATGAAGAATGACCTTACTCTTGTAGTGAATGATTCTGAAAAAGGTAGTCGAAGGCTTTATTTATACTTTGTCGCACAACCCCTTTGACAAGCGTCTTTAGAAAGAAATTACGTATTCTCAACTGAAAATACGTAATTTTTGTTGAGTGAAAGGGTTGTACAATGAAGCACATAATAGCCTCAATAGTTTGCACAGCCAGCCAGCTAACAGCATCCATAGCATAGTAGAGTGCAATATAGGCTGCTTTGTTCCCATGATGCTTTATTAAAGTGGTTTGACTGCTGTGCTGCTTTAGCCATTGCAGGACATTTGGCCATTTTAGATAACTTGTAAAGTTTTTTTAGTACTTCCCTTGTAACAAGGGTATTCATGCTCCTTTTTTATTTTTGGATTATTTCGCCTTTTATGTTGTACAGTAAATCAAGCAAACGGAAATATGGTAGGTCTGTGTCTGAATAATAGAAAATTACGCACTTTGTCATGGACTTTGTTGACTGTGCCATTGTAGACAGACCCCAACCTACCCTCATTATCACTTTTCTCACATCTTCATGAAACTCTTCTCAACTTTGAACAAACTTGTCCAAATTACCTCAAGACCTTTTGTGGCATGGAATGGGGGTTCTAATATTTACTCTGTAATCTTTGTTGCAGACTTGCAGTAAAATGTAATTACCTGTTTTCCCAATGAGGCTTTAGTTTATTGTGGATTTCTTATCAGTCATAAATGGAATGGTATTGGAACTGCTTTTTGTTATGATAGACTGTCAGTGGGAGTTTAAATGTTTAACATGTTAAAGATTAAGGTAAAATGCACTGATGTTTGCCATGGATCAAGAATAGAATGTAATTAAACTCAAAAGATTGGTGATAATGTGTACATTTGAATTGTTTATGTATGTATTATACATGTATGTCCATCTCTAATAAAATCTTTTTATATATCAAGATAACCAGTACTAATTTTGTTTGACACTGTGTGACTGTGTGCAATGTTTCAAGACAAAGTAGGTGTTTGTCAGGCAAGACTTCAGGTGTTGCCTTGAACCCGAAGTAAGAGTTATTGAAAATATTTATGTCTCAAATTTGTTCATGGACATCCTTTTAGTCTGTAATTCTGTTGCATGATTGCATCAATATAACTACCTCCAACAGTACATTCCTGATAAAAAAAACACCAATAAGTAACCTAGCCTATCTTATTTAGCCAACAAGTATAACAAATAGTGTTATGGGTATTCACAACAGCCCCTCTTAGGAGATAACCCAGTAGCTATGACAGCATACACCATTGAAAGTCTCTGTTTGACCCTAAATATAGGCCTATGCTTTTATCAGGGCAGGATAGGATTTAATTTTGCAGTGTTTGAAAAACTGCCATTTATTTATACTGGGAGAGTCTGCTGCTTGTTCATTGTGTGTTGTCCTCCTGATTATATTCCTATGTAATACTAGATTAAACCAGCAGGAAAATCAATAATGTGTCAGATTTAGACGTATCGTCAGCTTGTTTTGGGGAACAACAGCTCAATCACTGCCTATTTGGGATGATGACTCACACGTGCGTGGAGGCATTGTTGTTGTGACTCATGGCTTATTGTACGTTGAGACCTTTTGGGACGTTTTCTGTAGAGGAAAGGTCGATCATATCACCACCAGGTGGCGATAACAGCTTACATTCAAGCTCAAAGGCCAATGCAGTCAGTGTTGCCACATTTTGTGAGAGAAAAAAGCAACCAGGTCACATCGCGTCGCGTGGTGAGCTTGTAGATCTGCTATTTTCAAAAACCCTTGAAATAAAATGTGGAATATTTGGAATATTTTTGAAACACTAACACAAATGCTCCCTAGCACAAAACATTTATGAAAATATTTGAGAACCACTGGTTTAAAAAATAATTAATTTTTTTTGGAAGCAAGCCTAAATAAGCAAGTACACTAGAAACAAGCCCCAAAAACCGCAACCCGCAACTACCAATTTTTACAAGCAACTTTACAGAAAAAGAAACCCAAAGTCGCTTATAATAAGCCGACATGGCAACACTGGATGCCGCGCGCTCAGTGGAATTTTGCACTAGGCTGCTGGGTGTCAAGTCTGTCAACGTATGGGTAATCAGAGAAACAAATCCACTTGCACATGAATAGGCTACATATTATTGTGGTTTCTAAAGGTTAGGCATGACTCCGTAAATATTTAAAACAAGGACAATTTTTCTCTCTCCAGGTCTAGGAGCTCGTTTAATCTAGCATGCTACTCCACAAAGTGCATTAATGGACAATAGTATTACACTCTCCCACTTATTTTTTCCCATTTATTTGCATCTTTCAACAACAACAAAATTGGTGAACAGTGTTTAGTTCGAGAAACGCCATTTCCCAGAGAGTTGTGCACAGAGAAACAAGCCTGTTTCAACCTCAACCCCGATCTTTTAGTCATGAATAATTGGTCAAAGTGACCAGAACAGCTTGAGCCCGTCCACTGAAAAGGAAGCCTTTGCATAATGGTGGTCAGGGGGGTCTTGGCGCGTGGCGAGCCCACTGCCAAGACAACAGCCACTCTTGAGTCTTGTCATAACAATAGACTCGTGCCCCACCTGCCTCCCCCTGGTTGTTTTATGACCCGGGGGGGGGCGACGACGTGTGTGTGTGTGTGTGTGTGTGTGTGTGTGTGTGTGTGTGTGTGTGTGTGTGTGTGTGTGTGTGTGTGTGTGTGTGTGTGTCGCCTCAGTTCTTATCATGTCAATGAGGGGCCTCCGGCAGATGCATGACAGATGCGGACCCCTCATGAAAAGCGACACGTGCCACGCACGGTGCCAGGGTCAGGGTGCTGCTGCTGCGCCAATTATGTAGTGCCTTCTTTAATGTGTTTACATTAAACACCTTCCTTTTCGACAGGTGACCCCACACGCTGTGCGTAATTATGCACACCAATTGATTTGATTCTTTAATGAGCTGCGTGTTCTCCAGCAGCTAGTTTAAGATAAATGAACATTCTGTCTTAAATATTCTATCTGAGTTGTCTTATATAGCCATGAGAAAACACCACATGTCCCGCAGTGTGTGTGTGTGTGTGTGTGTGTGTGTGTGTGTGTGTGTGTGTGTGTGTGTGTGCGTGCGTGTGTGTGAAGTGCATAACAATTATATAACAGTAACACACAGCAGGCAGGTGGGCATCAACCTGCTGTGTTCAGTGAGCATTGGATCTACAAAGTGGAATTTGTACCTAGAAAAGCCTTTTGATGGGAAACGCAGCCTCTAGAGTCAGAGATCCATAGTTTAATGTTGTACATTATGGACGGTGGTGTTGGATGTTGTCCACAACATGGGGCAAGTAGTGAGAATAGGGTGGGGGCGGGGGGATTTCTTGAAACGGTGTAATAATCCTGTCCCACGTGGGGTTGTCAACAGGCGCTCCGTTGTAGAACGCAGCGTTGCCAGGTTTTGCGAGAGAAACAAGCAACCAGGTCAAGGAAAACAAGCCTAAAATAAGCAACTTAGGTCACATGAGCAGTGCTGCACTTTAAACCTATATGCGTCGGCTATTTGAAAATAGCCAATCTACAATGTGACGTGTTGTGAGCTTGTAGATCTGCTATTTTCAAAAAAATCTTGAAATAAAATGTAGAATATTTTTTTAAACATTCTAACAACACAAATGCTCCCTAGCACAAAACGTTTTCATGAAAATAGAACTGGTTTAAATAATTATATTTTATTTTGGAAGCAAGCATAAATAAGCAAACACACTTTAGAAACAAGCCCCCCAAAAAAACGTAACCCGCAACTAGTCTGCCAATATTTTCAAGCAACTACACAGAAAAACAAGCCCAAAGTCGCTTATAATAAGTGGACATGGCAACACTGCAATGGAACGGCGTCGGGTCGCAGGGACTTTTGCTTTCGTCACCTCGGCTGTTCTAAGCCAATCACGGAAGGCAGCGAGGCGAAGAACCGCCCCATTGCCGAGAAACCCCACAGTGAGTCCACCCAGATGAGTAAGGCTGGGAACGAGGCTACAGTCCGCCTATAAAAGCGTCCGCAGCCTATTTCAGAGCTCAGAATATCACAAGCTTCTATACAGAGAACAACGCAAGACTATTCGAATCATCACAGACAAAAAACCCTTCGCTCTTGTTGGATTATAATCATGACTCTGGAAGAGATCCGTGGACAAGAAAACACAATGGACAATGCTGATAGCACTAGCAGGTAAATATGCGGACAATAGTTGTTTTTTTTGCAGCCGTTCAAAAAAAGGTTCAATGCATTGCATGCATCATTTTGAACAATTTTAGACTGTACTGACAGGCTGTATTTCTATGTTCCCCTCTCAGGATGCACAACGCCGGTACAGCTCTGGAAGAGCTGCTGGTCGCTGCAAAGAAACAAGCCTACCTGACGGTTGGCGTGTACGAGTCCGCTAAAGTTATGAATGTGTAAGTATTGTAATTCATGTCATGTTTGAATAATATCTAAACAAACATTTAAAAAAAAAAAATGCCATATCTAGCAGAACATCTTCTAATGGTCTTTGTTCATTTGTCTTTGCAGTGACCCAGATAGCGTGGCATTCTGCATCCTCGCCACGGACGAGGAGTACGAGTGTGACATCGCTCTCCAGATCCACTTCACCCTCATCCAGGCGTTCTGCTTTGACAACGACATCAACGTGGTGCGCGTCAACGACATCGGGCGCCTGGCCGATCTCGTGGGCGCAGACGAGACGGGGGAGCCCAAGGACGCACACTGCATTCTAGTCACGGTATGTCCTGTGAGTCAGTCACGAGTCACACAGTCAGCACTACTAGACAAATACCGCATGCTCTCTGAGTCCTCCCTGTCTGCACATTTCTGCACGTTCTGTCTGGTTTCCTCTGTATCTAATGCTTTTGACTCATTTCTTCACACAGAGCCCCAGTGCAGACCCATGGAAGGACCCAGCCCTGGACAAGCTTGGCCTGTTCTGTGAAGAGAGCCGCAGCATGTATGACTGGGTGCCCACCATCACTCTCCCAGAGCGCTGAAGCCCCAAAACACTCACATGATGATAATGATGATTAAAGTAGCAGAGCGGAGCCTTACTTTGGGGGGCTTTGAAGCCTTGCAACTACCTTTCTTGGATTAGGAGGCTGTCGCTCCTCCTGGCTCCCGGTGCATTCTGGGTCAGCACGTTGGTTCTGGATTACCCTGGATGGGTGGAAGTTCAGAGGTCAAGTGTGGACTGGGTCAGGTGTACGTGGACTGAGCCCACTTTCAGGGCTAAAGGCCTGATGGACACTGATGAGGAGATGAGTTGAATGATGGACAATGAGGCACAAGGTGTTTTTTTGTCCTAAAACAAAGGCAATAGGGCCAACTGGAAAAGGAGAGAGGCCAAGCAGGAAATGGACTTCTGAAAGTGTGCAAGCTGAATTGGAGTTTATACTACGAAAGACTGGACAAGTTGAACCTCCCGAGGGAGTTGGACTTAACTTTTCTTGAAACATTTCCTGTGTTAACAGGAAGTACTTGGAATAACCAGAGACAATGGGTTGCAATAAAGTGATGCTTCTACACCTGTGAAAGGACTTGAGAAGCATTTTTCTTTTTGGACTATGATTTTTCTTTCAGATATATACAGAGAAAACAATGCCATATCATGTTTTTAACTGTATACATGTTTCCATATTTTGTGAATAAATATTCTTTATTACACTTCAATTCTCTGTTGTCAGAAAAGTTATTTCCTCTGTGCATTCCTGGTTGATTGCTTTAGCCTTGCAGCATGCTTTCATTTAACGTAAGAAGATTAGCTGAAATGCAACTGAGGAAGCTACTGCAGCGTGGTAGCTGATTAGATGGCAGAAGCTGGCAGGAAATGGAAACGCAAAAAAAACTACCCTCACTGTAGTCAGGCCTGCACGTCATCAGTGCCAGGAAAAAAATGTGGGTGACAGACTGAATGGCCGGCCAGGCCGGGTTGATTGAAAGGGAGATGTTCAAGGGGAGAAAAAAGGGAAAACAGAGCAGTTGCAACATTGCTAGTTGTGACGTGGGCTCTTTCCAGGCACTGACCTTTTACCGCCCATACACCAGCTGCCTTATGCGACAGCTTGCACAACCGCTAGAGCCAAGACCGGGGGAGGTCGGGTGGGGGACTGGGAGGCTGGGGGCCTGCCTGAGTGAGAGTTCTCTTTTGTTTTCAGTCCACACAGCTTCTGCAGTGTCAGCGGGGACTAGAGAGAGGTATCTGTGTCAGTGGGGAGTGTGGCTGGCTTCAGTTTGTGCATCCAAGTGGAAAAGGGAGGCTGCATTCTGTTAGGAAATGTTAACACAATTATGCTCTGCTTCAGCGTGCAGAGTTTGATTATTACCTACCACAGATGCGTTGTTGGGAAACTGCATTGCACACTTGGTTTGCAGATATTTATGGTGTAATGTTAGTTTCAAAAACCCTGTAGTAGCTGCCAAATATATTGCATGAACAAAGACACCATTGGCTAACTAAAACTAAAACTCTGCATGTTCATTATTTCTTTGTTCAGTTCTTGTACACACTCATACAAACGCATCCCTATTTCTGGGCATACAGGCGCGCGCACACACACACACACACACACACACACACACACACACACGCGCGCGCGCGCGCGCGCGCACACACACACACACACACACACACACACACACACACACACACACACACACACACACACACACACACACACACACACACACACACACACACACACACACACACACACTCACCCACTCTCTCCTGACCCCATTTCTGCTATAACTCAGGTCTAGTTCAAGTCCGTTCTCATTCATGCATGTGTGTGTGTGTGTGTGTGTGTGTGTGTGTGTGTGTGTGTGTGTGTGTGTGTGTGTGTGTGTGTGTGTGTGTGTGTGTGTGTGTGTGTGTGTATGTGTGTGTGTGTGTGTGTGTGTTGTGGTAGACTCAGTGTGAGTTAAAACTGACGGTAAATAGTGGCCCACATCAAAGCGATTGGAGAGAGGAACTCACCTCACCTTTCCCTGCAACAGCCTCAAAGTTCATCCAACCACTGTCTGTCCAGACTGTCTACTGTATGTTCTAGACACAGGTATACACATGCTGACATGCTCGCAAATCCACATATGCACAACCGCATACTAACCTCTCGGTTAATTTCTCAGTCTTCTAAGAATAAAGGAAACTTGCTTTGTCAGAATGAACTATGAAGATGCAAGTCTTTTTAAGGGACTTTCCTTGTCCATTAATCCCTGCACTGTCAGGCAAACTGCTGCTTCTCAAAGTTTCGCTCTATAGAACGCAAGTCATTTAGCTTCTAATGTTTTCAGAAATAGATTGGCATTTAACTGGCAAAAATATAGAAAAAACTGGATTCTCAACAGCCTGTCTGTCATTTAAGATGAAAAAAAGGGCAATGCTCATGGACTGTACAGTGCATAAGGCCCTTTTAACCAGCAGTAAAATAATACAACAAAAAAGATTGCCTATCAAAATACCTTCCAAAAATGACCCATCAAAGTTGAAACATCTTTATAAAGTGTCCTGAACATTACAGTATATATATCTTTCTTATGGTCCAGCTGTAAACTACTTTACACGGAAGAACAACAGAAAACACAATGCTACTGTGAAATGTATCTTTGCAGGTTAAACATCTTGTCAAGCTTCTTCTTTATACCACCCAGAAAAGGCCAGTATTCCAATCATGACCCATATTATTTGACATTTCGGTCATGCCCCAGATAAGATGTATCTCTTTCTCTTAAGAATACAAATATTGAATTTTGGGTTAACAGAATGGCCATGTTTAATAGTTAGTAGTTAATTGTTTGCCAAATCCTTGACCTACTTTTTATAATCGCTATATCGATTGATCCCTACTGATATACTGTATCATATTCTCCTTTGTGCTGCATAAAAACAGGTCGATTCAGGCACAGCAAGGAAAACACATTAACACAAGATAATCTATGATAATAATGGTCACATGATGCACTTGCATAAAGGAAAACCATGGTGCAATGTGTTTCCTTAATGTATTTATGCACAACATGTGAGTGTGTGCACGGCTGCATGCAAGCGCACACACACACACACACACACACACACACACACACACACACACACACACACACACACACACACACACACACACACACACACACACACACACACACACACACACACACACACACACACACACACACACACACACACACCACTTAATGCAAACAACCTATTGCAGCAACCCACTTAAGGTTTTTGCAACACTGAAAAACAACACTTCTGTTTTTCCTGTCATGTGTGTGCTGCAGGTGCATGCGGGCCAACAGTGAACAAGCCATACCAGACTACAGCTGGAGAAGGTTCACTGCTCTGCTGCTGCCACTGCTGCTTCCGTGTGTTTATACAAACGTTCTCCTTGTGTCTCCTTGTGCCAAAGCCCGGAGCTACAGACAGTCCGAGACAGAAAGACTAGCTGTCTATATATGTGAGCTCTGAGCCAGAGATACAAGCCTATGATACACCAAGACAAAGAGAAAAGTCTAATCTAGGAAGAGAAAAAGAGAAAAGGAGAGGGGGGGGGGCAGGCCTATGATAAGACAAAGAGAAAATTATAATCTAGGAAGAGGGGGGGGGGGCAGGGAGAGAGAGAGAGAGAGAGAGAGAGAGAGAGAGAGAGAGAGAGAGAGAGAGAGAAAAAGAGACAGTTGCGTGCTCTGTAAGGGAAACCTTTTATTTTGTCTGCTTGTAAACAGACTAGAATACATAAACATCAGACAGTAGCATACTTAATTGACCTTCCCAGACTTTGTTTTGTTTTCTCTTTCCTGTCTGGAACTTACAGTCAGATTCCCCAGCATGTGACAGTATACGTTACTGGGAAAAGTACTTTACTAATACATAATATTGCATAATTTCATTTGCGGCTATAGAATAAGCAACCCAAATCTTCAATGATATGTAACTTGGTATTATAATGGAATTTACTTTAAAGTTGAAAATGAGTCACCACCACCAAATAAACAGTTTGTTCAATGATATTGTCCGGCCTGGTCCAATGTAGATCTTACAGTTGAAGCTTTGTTTTTGGTGCAAATACTAGAAAAAAATAAGAAAAAAACAGTAAAAACAGAATATGGATATTGACCTGTACCAAAAGGTCAAAACCAATTCGTTTTTTCTGCTTCATTTTAGGCCACAACACCTGCTGTATAGTTTACAGTGTATGACAGATGTCATACACAGTTATGTCATACACATTATTTTAATGTCCATTTTAAAACCTAAAATCTAATGACTACTCTTCAAGTATGTAAGCTAGTGCTGTTTGCCGTTTGCCTCTCACATGCTTCCATTTACAGACCTGCTATGGGACATTCCCAAGGATTCCCAGACTCATAGCTCAACTGCAAATGCTCTAAATGCCTTCTAGGTTCAGATAGAGCAATAGGCTGCCCTTCCCAGAGCCATTATTATCATTGGGAACTGTGGTTCTTTCCTTCCATTCCCCTCTCTCCCTCACTTACTGTAATCAAAGAAAGATGAGATGACACACTGAGCCATCACCCCCCCCTCCCTCCCCGCTCGTCCACTCCCTTCTTGCTCTCACATGGCCAGATTGGTACCATGATCTCATGATCCAGCTGGCTCAGGGCTCAGGCAGGCTGCTGCAGAGAGTGAGAGAGAGAGAGAGAGAGAGAGAGAGAGAGAGAGAGAGAGAGAGAGAGAGAGAGAGAGAGAGAGAGAGAGAGAGAGAGAGAGAGAGATACTGTACATAGATTGATGACCGGTGTTGGGTATCTCTAATCTAAGTATGTGTCACTCACTGGAGAGATGAGATGAGAGGAGCAGAGCTGGACCCCACTTGTAGGCCTGCTGCTCAGCTTACAGTGAGCTCACACCCCGAGAGGCCAGGTGTCGAAAGCAGCAGAGTAAGCAACTCTCGCAAGGTCTCAGGGATTTCTGGTGCGGGGGGGATTTCTCACGTGCGTGGTGGCCAAGGTGACTCTTAAGACAACAACACAGGTTGTACGCTGAGGTGTCTTGCAGGTGTCATCAGTCACACATCAATCTGTCAGCGAGACCTGTCTCTTTTCGTGCGGTCGTGGGTTATGGATGAGGTAGTTGTAACTGGGGCTGAGGTTTGCACACAACCAAACACCTGTGCATTGGGGGTGACCACAGCGTGCAGGTAGAGTTGAGATCACCTGATCCTAAATGGTCATGACTCCATATTCAGAGAACCTGTAATCAGACCCACTAAAACAGCTGTGTGTGAGCCAATTGGAGGGTGTCCAGGTTGTCCTGACCTGCAGTTTGATATTCGTTGTGTCCCTGGGGGGTTAGAATGACATACTGCAGGTCGCTGCAGATGAGGTCATGGCACAGTGTTAGCTTCTGTTAATGTGAGATACAACTCTAGTTCATCGGTCAAAACCAAGGACATTAGGGCATTGTTTCAGATTCAATAGCTTGAATTGTAGCATGTCTTTCAATACAGGAGTTATTGTGTTGACACAATGTGGACAGTATATGGTTAACATTTTCAAATGACTGTTTACGTGTCAGTAAACATTGGTTTAGGGTTGCATTAGGGTAATAGCAGCTAAGCAGCCTAATAACCTAACATAACCTCAGACAACTAAACTTAGACCACTTAGTGTCATGTTTCACTTGATTTGAGCCCTTACTCATGGTACTTTTCACATGAAATGAATGTAGTCACAAACAACAAACATGGTTGAATAAATCAAATGAAGACAGTAAAGCACAAGACAGTAAACAAGTTATGGACATCTCAATGTTATTTATACAGTGCATTTCATACACTGGGAGGGTCAACAGCTCTGACAGATAACCCCCTAAAGAAATATATATATATATATATATTTTTTCAACATACAAAGAAGTATATAATACAACAGAAATGTGTACAACTGCACATTGCATAAAAGCTGTACTGTATAGTATACCATTATGCAAAAGTAACGCAACTCACCATTGAGTTGCATTACTTTTGCAACACTCCTGATGAATATATGCCATGCAGAAACCCCTTGTCTGAGTGTGTGTGTGCGTGTATGCGTGCATGTGTGTGTGTGTGTGTGTGTGTGTGTGCGTGCGTGCGTGCGCGTGTGTGTGGTGTAAACCTCGGCCACAATGATAAGTACCTGAGTGTTTGTTGAGACATCTTTGTGAGGCACAGTACAATTGTCCTCTAAAAATAGACCGTTTAGTGTTTTTTCCAGAAATAGTGTTTCCTGTCAGTGCTGTGGCATTTGGTACTGATGGCATTCAAACCCTGCACTCCCCTGTTCTTGTTTTTCTTCAGCTTATGTTCTTCCTGTCATCTATCTCTGAATCATCCTGTCATCCTGAATGTTGTCTACATCTGCATGCCTAAACAAAAAAGGTCCATTAAGTTCATATATGAATGCCAAGAGCCTGCCACTATCCATTTGTATCTGTGTGCATGTGTATGCATATGTCTCTGTGTCTCGTGTGTAGGTGCACTTCGTGCCTCACTTGCTGCCCACATTGTGCTTCTATATGGCCATGCCTTCCTGCCTGGATTCCTGGCGAGGCTTTAAGGACATGTGCCTTCAGAAGGATAAGCTATGCCAGCGATGTGTCAGGCCCTCCGAGGTTACAGGCTGCACCCCATATTTGGCGAATCACTTAGCATTCCCCCACCCCAAGCTAGACCGTCATCTATGATAAAGTGGCAAGCATGAATAGAATGCAGAGAGTGGAGACAGAGGGGTGGGGCAGTGGTTAAGCTGTTTGCACGACCATGCATATGAACACATTCCATGCCACTTATTGCATATCAGAAACGATCTTTCTCCTGTGTAGTCACCAACTATATACAGATCCTCATCATTGCCCACAGAAGAATGTCACTGGAATGCACATTCATTAAATGCCATTTCATTAAAACCTTTGCCGCGCCACCATTATATCAGTAAACTTCGGACCTGGGCTTGCACACCTTGTCACTATATGACCCTGCTTCTGCACTTTCTCTCTACATTCCCCCCATACCCTCTCTACCTCTCCACCCCTCCTTGTGCATGTGGCTGCCATGTTCCCATACCAGGCGGCTGGTGGAGACTCTGACTTCTGAGGGCTATTTCAGTTCACCCACCACGCCTCCACTCTCGTCCCGTTGCTGCTTACATAAAGAGACAGGCCCGAGCAGAGCACACACACAGCTCCATTTGATCTGCAACAGCAGAATGTGTGTTGGCATTAAACTCCTCCTGGTGGACCTGGCTCACCCTTTATTTGCTTCACACCGTAGAGTAGCATACAGCACTGTAACCTTACACCTAACCTGACACCCCTACACAGTAGTGCACACCCTGTTCCCCGAACCAAGGTTCAAATGCAGCCACGGTTTACCCCAACCCCACCTCTCAGCCAATGCCAGGTCCATATCCAACCTTCACCTTATTGTCCTCTGACCCATATATGCGTGTCAGTGCACACACACACACACACACACACACGTATTCACGCATGCATGCACGCCCGCATGCACGGAGGCATGCACACACACACAAACAAACACACACACACACACACACACACACACACACACACACACAAACAGCATGGAGATTTGCTATTTTTGCCGAAGAGATGTGGTGTAGAGGGAAAAGAGGAAGGGACCAAGTATAGACCCCTGGGGTACCCCGGTAAACTAAGTATATATAGGGTTTATGTAAGCAGTAAAATAATAGAATATCTCTTTGTACTCATGTACAAGTTGCTGACTGTGCTGCACCATATAATTGGTGGAAAGGTGACAAGAAGAGAGAGAGAGAGAGAGAGAGAGAGAGAGAGAGAGAGAGAGAGAGAGAGAGAGAGAGAGAGAGAGCGGAAAGGAGAGGAGAGAAGGAAGGGTGAGAACAGACGAGGATCCCTTTGAGTCACAGACAGCTAGCATGAGGAGTGTGTTTGGCGGTACAGTGTAAACAGCGTGACCGGCAGTCTGTCTCACTCTGTGCTTGGGTACTCCTCCCAGCACACATGTTAATTAAAAACCTTGGTGGGAGCCTGATCATCAGACAGCAAGAGGACCTGTTTTGACAGAGAGAGAGGGAGTGAGACTGAGCGAGCATGAGAGAGAGAGAGAGAGAGAGAGAGAGAGAGAGAGAGAGAGAGAGAGAGAGAGAGAGAAAGAGAGAGAGAGAGAGAGAGCGGAAAGGAGAGGAGAGAAGGAAGGGTGAGAACAGACGAGGATCCCTTTGAGTCTGTTTAGGGTGTGCAAGGCTGTGTTTGCTTGCGGTCTGCTGTCCCTCGATTACAGGGCCTCTCAGAGGTCAGGGCTATTAAGGGGATGATGATGCAGTACCTTCAATCTTATAAACACCTCCTGCTCATGAACAAACAACATACTTTTCGTAGAAAGTCTGTATTTGTATGTGGCGAGTACGTAGCCATGGGAAAAATATTGTCAAGCTATATGCACAGAAAAACACACGCGCCCACATGCACGGAGACATACGAATTAGGTAAGGCAACAACAATGTGACAACCTCGCTGCGAAGTCTAAAGGTTGGAATACGGCCAACAACATGTTTTCAGAGTCCCTTTTTTTGTTCGTGTGACGTAAACATTTGAGACGAGAGTTGAAAACATGCTCCTTGAACTGCTAATCGATTGTGCAATAATGCCAGCCCAGTTCTGACTGACCGTGTTCTTGTCTTAATCTTATCATAATCTGCTACTGAATCACAACAGCCTTGGGACAGGGACACTCTGACGGCAAGGACGTTGCCGTGCCAAACAGCAGCAGGGTGCACGCACTTTCACTTCAGCTGACTGCTGCACAGGAGAACAGTGGCATTCAGTTGCGATAATAAATGTAGACTATATGCATAC
>NC_137608.1:24548635-24556135 GCF_963280865.1 Gymnoscopelus braueri | reverse complement strand
CCAAATAGGCCCCACCCATCACATATCTCAACCTGGAAGAAGGGTGAAAAGGGAGTATGCGCTGGGTGAGCAACTCCATACAAGTGAATGGGCGGGGATTTTTGTTACCCCTCTATTATTTTTTCAACTCTATGGTCCAAACAACACGCAAATCGCCAAATCGGTACTCATTACATTATCTCTATAGTCAACAGATCAAGACGGATCCGTCCGATTCTTCATATTCCATCCTGATTGTTGAATTCCGAACATTGCTGGCCCACACTAACCTACCTGACCTGGCGGAGACCTGTGCTCCGAGGAGCACTTTTTCTTGTTCTCCAGGTGTTTCTTGCGCCTCTTATTTAGTTGATCATTTGGTGTCTTCCTGTCTGCCCTCTATAGCTGTTACCTGTCTTGTCTCACCACCCTGATTATTGTTAACCCTGGTCACCTGTGTCCTGTTAGTCCTCTTGCCTATGCCAGTGTTGATTGTCTAGTTGAGTTCACCTGTGTCTAGTTAGTCCTTGTCTATTTATACTCCCCAGGGTTATAAGTTTATTTTTAGTGTGTTGTAACCTGTTTGCGGTCCCTCAGAATTCTGCCTAAGGCTTGTTACCTTGCCTGTACCTGAAGTTTGTTTTTTACCTGCCGTGTTTTGGAAGAGTTCTTGGTATAATTAACTTTTTGAGTTCATAGTCTGCGTTTGGGTCCAATTCTTGCCTCACCATAACAGATTCAAAGAATACAGAGGCCAATTTGAAAGATTTGGGGCGGACGTTCTTCCTGCTGAGAGTGTGCATGATGCTGATCGGTCCAACGGTGTCCAAAATTAGCTACGGACGGACGGACAGAGGGAGGGATACGGACGGGCAAAAACAGAATCTCAGTCTGCTGGAGCTGGACTCTCGGCCTGGCAGAGATAATGAAGAGGGAAGCGACTGTATAATGCAAAATACAATTATTTAATGCCTTCAAATATGGACTTTATACAGCAGGGGTTCCCAAACCTTTTCAGCTTTCAGACCTTACAAAAGACTTACTTTTGAAAAACATAAAAAGATTTGTAAAAATATTTACTGACCCTTAAAAACGTGTCTGTCACGACCCTATGTTAGGGAACCATTGCTTTACAGCATCCTATATTAAATTTGGCTTAAGGGAGGACAGCCATAACCTTATAAGGAGTTACCAATGCAGCTATGACCAAATATGGTGGGTGTTGTATAACCTGTCATCATGGCATCAGGCACAAACAAATCACTCAGCTCCATATATGGGGGCATGCCCATATATGAGTATATGCTGATGACATCAGGGATCTCCATATATGGGCATAAAAGGCACACAGACTGACAGATAAAGAGATCTCCATATATGGGCATAAAAGGGACAAGGACTGACAGATACAGAGATCCCATATCAGTCGGATTGGCGGTGTGACGTACTGTAGGTGTGAGGGCAGTGTAGCTGCCCGAACCTCTAGTGTTAATAGATTTTCAAACACACACAGGCTTGACATACATGCAGACCACTTTGCAACGTGTTTCCAGCATCGAACTCTTATCTTCTTCCGGCAGCAATCATGTGGATGATTGCTGCATCGGTAGGGACTGCTTACATGACTCTGCGTGTGTTCCTACATGCTTTTGTGTGTTTGTTTTGTGCGTCTACTGTGTGTGTTGTTATCGTCATCCCAGGTCACCTCAAGCCCGTCGACTTGGTGAACAATGGGGCAGGGAAGCGTGTCATTGAGACACGTGCGGCCAACTGTTGCTGAGACACAAAAGCGGGCATAAAATACCACTTTAATGACTGTGAAAGAACCCCCCGACCCCCCCCCCCCCACCCCCCCTGGCCACGGCACACTCCAGAAACACTGGCCTCACACCACACAACCAACAACCACCCCACTAACCCTGCCCAGAGTCCATTGTCCTGAATGAATGGGAGGGCTATGGAAGTGTGTGTGTGTGTGTGTGTGTGTGGGGGGGGGGGGGGGGCATGAGTGAGTGTGTGTGTGTGTGTGTGTGTGTGTGTGTGTGTGTGTGTGTGTGTGTGTGTGTGTGTGTGTGTGTGTGTGTGTGTGTGTGTGTGTGTGTGTGTGTGTGTGTGTGTGTGTGTGTGTGTGTGTGTGTGTGTGTGTGTGTGTGTGTGTGTGTGTGAGGACAGCTGGCTCTCTGGCTCCATCAGTAGCAGCTGCCCAGGCCCCAGGCCCTCGAGGGTGGAACAGTCCAGATTAGAGGGTGGTTGAGGTGGGGGTGGGCTGGGGCCAACGCGTGGCCTACTCTGTGGTCCTAACAATGGATGAATGGAGGAAGATGACTCCTCCTCCTCATCAGTCACCTCAACCCACTAGCCAGCCCCCCCCCCACCCCCCGCCGCCCTCCACACGCTCTTTCATTTGCCTTTTCATACCTCCCGTCTTTCGCTGTTTCTTTCTTAACCCCTGCGAAACAAAGGGAAGCTGTCTCTACTTATGCACTCCCTGGAAATGAAGCAGGATGGGAGGCAATTAGAGAGAGAGAAGAGACTGAGGGGGTGAGACAGGGGGAGACAGACAGACAGAGGGACAGACAGACAGAGGGACAGACAGACAGAGGGACAGGCAGTGAAAGCCGACATTGCTAGACAGAGGGATGGAGACAGGGACAGACATGCAGAGTGCAGGCTCTCTGTTGGCCACTGAGAGGGGGCTCCTGGCTGCGGTGGCTTAGTGACAGCTGTTACTCCTGCCTGATATCTGAGATGGGCCCTTTCACAAATACAAGGCTGTGATGAAGAATAGAGGGGCCACTTTTGTGTGTGCGCGTGCGTGTGTGTGTGTGTGTGTGTGTGTGTGTGTGTGTGTGTGTGTGTGTGTGTGTGTGTGTGTGTGTGTGTGTGTGCGTGCGTGCGTGCGTGCGTGTGTGTGTGTGTGTGTGTGTGTGTGTGTGTGTGTGTGTGTGTGTGTGTGTGTGTGTGTGTGTGTGTGTGTGTGTGTGTGTGTGTGCTCTCGCAGTGTGCCAGGAGTAAGAGCTTTTGAGGTGAAAGGGCGGTGTGTTGGGTTTTTGTCTGGTTTTAAAGAGCGGCACACTTCATACACATGCGTCCCCTGTGCAAATAAAAAAAGAGGCTTCTGGGTTCAAGAGTGAGAAATAAAGAGGCAGACTTTCACCACCTACAGAGCCGTTTACGGCCCTGTTTGCGTCCGTGTCAATCTATTAACCCTCAACGGCGTCCTCCAGGGCAGGCCACAGATGCACCTTGTAGACACAGAGGAGTCATGAAGAGCGTCACAAAACAACATGATATTTGCACAGCTACGATAAGACCCATGCAAATCTTCCCCTACAAAAGCTCTATTCTGGAGAAATCCAGTGGTGATTTACCCTCCGAAGTCATGAAAAGAACATACTAGACCCGACCGTTAAAAGCATCTGGCGAAACACTGAGTCATATTTGCAAATTTCAACCAATGGAGACAAATGATGTTGATGATGATGATAAGGGAGTCCAACGTTAGACTCCAGTGCAACAGATATGAAAACATGCAGTGAGTCATACGTAGTACGGTGGTGGTGACCTTCATAAGAGATAGTAGGTATTCTATTCCTGTGCTGATTGCTAGTGTAAAGTAATGCCTGGCCTTGAAGTGGCTGCATGCTTGGAAAACTAACAGGAATCCTCCACATCCATCTATCTATCTATCTATCTATCTATCTATCTATCTATCTATCTATCTATCTATCTATCTATCTATCTGTCTGTCTGTCTGTCTGTCTGTCTGTCTGTCTGTCTGTCTGTCTGTCTGTCTGTCTGTCTGTCTGTCTGTCTGTCTATCTGTCTGTCTGTCTGTCTGTCTGTCTGTCTGTCTGTCTGTCTGTCTGTCTGTCCGTGTCCGTCCGTCCGTCCGTCCGTCCGTCCGTCCGTCCGTCCTCCTCATCCTCCTCCTCCTCCTCCCCACCTCCCCCTCCTCCTCCTCCTCCTCCTCCTCCTTCTTCCCCCCCCTCCTCCTCCTCTTGCCTCTCTCCTGCCTCCTCATCTGCCTCTGTTTTAGAGTCACCTCCTCCAAGGACCCAGTAAACCCAATGACCCTGGTTGCAGAAGGCGACACGTCAGTCTGATTCAGGGTGACATCTCTATTGGGGTTGTCATTGTTTCCCATGACAACCAGTGAACAATGGTTCATCAGTGCAAGGGAGGCCTCGGTAATTAAAATGACAGTTGAGCCTTTGTCTTAAAATAATCAGTGTCCCTGACTTAACTGCAAGACGGCCTTCATGGCATAAATAAACAATTGTTTGCTGCATGATAAACAGCATAACTTCATCAGGGAAACACAACCGTACAACAGAATGAAAATATACTGTGCATTAAGGTAGTTGACCCCATAGCAGCAGCCAGGCTAGGATAATAACGGTCTTTGAATGGCCCATTCAGTAAGAAGCCAGGGAATGCATTCAAATATATCTTAACCAGATCTTAACAGCAGCAGCTGCTGGGGCTGTCAGATCAGATAGTCGAACCAGCCAACCCCACCCTATTCCCCCTGGAAGCAGTGAGCCAATCAGCTGAGTGGAAACATCCCGGAGCCTTCGTTGAAGGACTACTAATGCTAACTAATAAATTAGACCTGAGATAAATTGTAATCATTAAATGAAGTGTTGTTGTTATTTTGTCTATACTGCAGTACATGTAAGAAATGTACTATTTAACACTGAATGAGAAGCTGTGACATTTCTTCATTAACTAAGGATATCCAGATACATATACATTGTAGCTGGCTTTGCATTGGGACCCAATATAATCAATATAATCCAGGCACATCAAAGTACAGATGATAATTAATTAATAATTAAAAATCAAGATACAGCAGAGCATTTTACCATGCTCACACCGAGAGCTGAGAGACCCCCCCGCCCAAATCTATATTGTCCTTTAACGCTAATTGGTAAGCCAGTGTTTTTAATGAGCCTTTTCAAGGAAGCTGTAAGGTGTAAGTGACCTCTAATCTAAGGGTCAAAGGCCAGATGTAATAAGCTATGGGTATACTGAGGAGGATGTCATGAAAGGGTCAAATCTTGTTTCAAATCTCAAATCTTCGTTGGTTAAGTGTCTCATTTCTTTTTAAGTGTCTAGTTAGACAGGCACAGTGCTTCAAAGGACATGCAAACCTGCCTAGGTTGTGTGTACACAGATGAATGGTATTCACTGTGAAATAAGCTCACAGGCCAGCAGGCATGAACAACTGGCTCTCTGGCTCCAACACTTTCACAATATGTTTGCTTTGTCTAAATGTAGTTGTTAGAATTATTTTTCTTTCATCTGTAGATTTTTGTCTACTACATATTATGAATTTATAGGGAATTAAACTGAAATGTTCTACAAATTGAATTGGTGAATCTCCTCAGGAATCTCCTGTGCCTAATGTTTGATTTATCATTCATGACAAATTATCATATGACACAAAAATATACATTATTTTCAAATGAAAAACATGTCAATGAAAATAAAATATAAAATAATAGGTTTTTGTCACACGACACATGCAGAAGCATAAATCAAGTCAAACGATAAAAAAAATTCAAGTCAACTCATGAGCTTGTTTTAGTATGAAGTATGAACCCCTGGCTCTGATTCATTTGATTAATGGCTGTTTTCACCGTTGTTAATCTAAGAAAACACATGAGAGTACACGTTCCTGAACTGAATCTGTTTCCCCCTACTTTCAGGAAGCATTGCGGAGCTTCACTTTCTGCCTATTTGGCACTCAGATACACTCGGATGCTATTTAGAAGGAAATTATAGTAAATAATAAAGTAAACAGGAGGCAACATGCATGCACCTGTTCAATCTAATTCTACACACTTAGCAGAGGTTAAATAGCCATTTAAAGGCTTGGTTATTTTAAATGTTTGAAAATAAATTAATATTATGTTTGGATAGAACAGCCTAACCTAAATTCACCTGTGCCCGCACAAATATGTGCGGGCACATAATTGTATATGTAATGTTTATAGGAGTGTTCATAAGGGATAGTGTTTATAAAAAATAGGTCTTTTTGACATAGAGAAAAAAGCCCAAAACAAGGTGGTCTTTGGTACAATTGGGTGACAATACAATCTGAGTTAAGTTAAGTGGCAAAAAATGGAAACGTTGTGGACAAATTAAAATACCTTTATTGAATTGGCTAATCGCTAATGCATACAAATTAGTATTAAGAAAATAGTGCACCGACGTGTCGTGGCGGACAGCCTTCTGGGTGACTTATAAACATGATATAGTTTATGGTTGGATGATTTTGCTAGCTTATTCAGAGAGCAAGGGATGGTTTACAGTGAAGATATTGATACAAAACCTTTGCATAGGACTCTGACATGGGCGACCAAGAAGTGTGCATATTTGAGCTGTGTGTCTCATCGCCGACCTTGACCTTTGACCATCAAATTGCACCATATTTCAGTTATTGAGTTAGATATCTAATACATTAAGTTTCATAGTCTTGTGTTGTGATTTGATGATGATGCAGAGTATTGCATTGATTGTGTGCAGAGTACATACAGTATCTGGAACTGGTCTATGAGCGGTGCATTGGCATTAATCCAGCGTCCCATTGTTCTGAAGTACCACTGGTCCGACAGCGTGCATTATACAGAAACTAAGCCTAACCCAGGGTAACCCTATAACCCTAATCCTGACTCTAAACTCACACTAACCTAACATTTTTCTGACTACTGGGACGTCCGAATAATGGTCCATGCGACTATATTGGGCAGCCCCCCTATTCCCAGAACCCAGTTGAGTCAACCCAAGGACTCTCAAACTGTACCAGATGAATGCCCAAAGCAGCTCATTTTAATGGTCCTTTTTTTACCTTTTATTTTTTATACATATCTAATTTCCCACAATGTCAATGAAATGACCGAGAATGATAATTATAATGGTTGAGAAAAGAAGCCATTAAGAATCACTTTTGGCTAAGACTGCTGACGTATTAATTATATTAATTACATTACTTTGCAGTGGAGAGAAACCACATCAGGTGATGGCACTGACCTTTGCCACAGAGGAACTCAGGCACCTGGCCTGGTCCTGCTGACAGCGCCGACTGTGTTTCTACATCACACTCTGTAGATTTATATCACTGTCAGATGACAGATGGAATGGGGGAAAAAAAGAAAACACTCCTTCAAACACACACATGCTCACCTGTTCACAACAAACAAAAGACACACTTCTGCTGTTGTGAGGGCAAATGCATGCAGCGATGACACACACACACGTACGCGGCTACAGGCACACGTGCGTGCGTGTGCGCACACACACACACACACACACACACACACACACACACACACACACACACACACACACACACACACACACACACACACACACACACACACACACACACACACACACACACACACACACACACACACACAGAGAGATCAGATCAGTTTCAGGATTGTCTGTGTTTACATTTTGTTTCACTGCCTGTTTGCACTCACAACACACGTTGCCCCGTAGCCGATGGCA
>NC_137608.1:24411135-24546135 GCF_963280865.1 Gymnoscopelus braueri | reverse complement strand
TTTAGGCAGAAGAGTGTAAGATGTTTTAAGGCTTTGAAGTTTGAAAGACAGAGGGGGAAAAAGGATCTTAAGATCGACAGACCCTTTGATCATGTGTCGGGGAGTTTTGCTCTTTGTGAGAGAGATGAGTCTGACTTTGAGAGATCTAGTGTCATTTGAGTCCATGCTGGTAACATGCAACGCCTTTGAGCCTTGCATGAGTTAAAAGACAACAAAGAGACATCCTTCACCAAATGATTAAATTTACTGGGGGATTAATACAATCATAATGCCAGATAATCTTAACCTCCCTAAATGGCCTGTACAGCAGGAAAGGAAACCGCTATATGATCTGGAGGCAGTGTTCCTGGAACACCGCTTCACAGGAAGTGCCAACCATAAGCACCACAGCAACTCAAAGGATTACAATAACCCCGTCCATTGCCTTAGATTTAACCTAAAACACACTCAGTCCTAATTTAAACCCATTAAAACCAGAGGTCTCATTGAAGTGGGAGTTTTATTGCTTTCAGCTCACTTTGATGTGATTGTCAGCACCTGAACATGTTCAGCTTGCAGTTCCCCCGATGTGAGCCAAACGCCTAGCGCAGCAGAGTTGAACTTCCTGTTCTGCTGCGCTGGCCAGCTCTGGGAGGAGGCGAAGGAGGGGACACTTTTTTTTATAAAGCGCTGGTGAAAAACAGGGTTACAAAGTGCTTTACAATACCAAGATATGCTATGAGGATAAACAACAACAGTCAATTAAAATTCTAATGGTAAAATAACAACAATAAATTATAAATCAAAATTCAATTAAGACAACAAAGTGTGGATAAAAGAGGCGATAAAATATGAAAAAAGGCTTTGGTATTTAAAAACATGTTTTCAGAAGTTATTTAAAAGATGACACTGACTTTGCTGGCCTTAAAGGGATAGTTCACCCAAAATTTTCTATTGATTACTTTTTTTTGTCGCATTCCTAAGCCAATAATTTGATGACCAGCGGACCGGTAGGCAGTGGTTCCGGTAGGAGTCTCCTACCGTAACCGCTGCCGGTCATCAAATTATTGACGACAAAATATTAGCGACAAAAACTAAAAAATATCCATGAATTCAAGTCTCCATGGGGTGACTAATTGATAAGAAAAAAGTCTTTTTGGGGGTGAACTATCCCTTTAAATCCTCAGGCAGTGCATTCCAGAGCTATAGGTGCTGCTTGGGCAGCAAAAGGCTGATCTCACATGGTGATGAGGCGAGTCTTGGGAACAACCAAGAGAGCCCTGTCTGAGGATGTGCACAGGCTCATACGGGACCTGCATAATATCTAAGATGTAGCTGGGAGACTGCCTTTGCAAAGCTTTAAAAGTAATCAGTAGAATCTTAAAATCAATTCTGAAACACAATGGCAACCAGTGAAGGGAAGCTAGGATCGGTGTAATATGGTCGTGTCTCTTAGACTTTGTCAATAGCAGCAGAATCTTGCACCAGTTGAAGACGGGAAGGAAGGCAGAAAGGAAGCCTTTTTGTAATATTACTGTAGTGTACAAGGAAGTTACAGTAATATAGGCGTGATGAAATGAAAGCATGAATGACCGTTTCACGGTCTTCAAATGATAAGAATGACTTAATTTGAGCAATGTCTCTTAGTTGGGAGAAGCATGATTGTACAACTTTAGTTATTTGCCCATCAATCAGAGTCAAACATCACACCTAGATTATGGCAGAGTTCTTAACATTGTTGATTTCAAGACAGTGTCGCTTATGAACATTCTCTGTTCTTGGGACGAGAAGTGTCGATGTTTGATGATGATGTTGTTTATCCTCAAACCAGTCGGGTAATTAAGGTGAGAGTGAACAAATGGGAAATGCTGTCTCCAGGTTAAAGGAAATCAGTTTCTGATTGAAGTGTTTTTTGGGAAGTGTAAACATCTGTAATTGGCCATAGAAATTCCAGCCCATTTGCCTCTGTAACATTTTGGCAGAGTGACGGGGTTCAGAGAGTGCAGGACCTCTTGAACGCTGTGCTATAGGAACCACATCAAAACATTTCAGCATCTCAGGTCACTCTTCCTCTATTAATCTCTCTCTCCTTCTTTTCTCCATGGATCTCTCTCTACCACTTCTCAGGGAAGCAGGCGTGCATGTTTGAAGTGGCAGCCAGAGAGCATGGCCCAGAGCTGAGGAGAGGCAAGGAAGTGCAGGGGAGTGGAGTCCAGCTGAGTACATATACTGTACACTACCAGCTGCACCCAGAGCACAGTGCCAGGGAACGTAGAAAGTGAAAGAGGCTAATTTTATCGCTTTCATACTCGATGATGATGGTGATGTGATGTGCGTTGTAAGCTTATGCTCTTTTAGAAATAGGGCTTAAAGTGATTTTAAGGGATAATCTATATCCTTTGTTGTACGACCACATCACTCAATGAAAATGGTGGAAAATTTGACGTTTTTCACTGTTCAAAAACCTTGAGATATCAGACAGACAGATGGACAGACAAATGGGGGAAAGGTAAGAAAGGGGTAGGTAAGAAAAATAAAAAGTGACACAATATGACAAATGAGGGTACATGGCCTAATGCATATAAATTAGGGGGTATGACACAATAAAGGTAGCTGTAGCTAGTTCTCAGCACCTCTTCAGAAACTACCCCAGCATAGACACAAATACTGCATGCTATGATTTTGGTAGAAATGAGGTCGGGATAACTGTACAGAACATCTCCATCTCCATGAGCTGCTGTGAACAAAGACACAAACTAAAGCGTTGCCATCAGTGTCTCTCACACAGGAACATGTTGTTAACACAGTGTGTCTCCCTCCCACTGTATACAATCATGAAAGAAAGAAAGAAAGGAAGGAAGAAAGTCAATGCACCTGTGTTGCAGGAACATCTCATCATTTTGATTATTATTTCCAAATTTATTGTAGCTCTCAACGAGCTGAGCATGTATCATAAACAACAGACAAAAGCTGAAAACTGAATGTTCTGACTCTCCCAGCAGAAACAAGCCACTCTCTCCCCACATCGGATCACTGATTCACAGTCACAAGGACATTTCCACACTAAGTCTGCCGTGTCAGAGGTGTGAAAGGGAGACTTTCTCCTCACTGAGCTCATTCTATTCTCCCTTGTTTACTGTCAGACCTTGTCCTCTTCAGAGCCCTGCTCATTACAGTAAGTTGCACTCTACTCGTGCAAATACACCATGCACCTAATCGCGGCAAAGAGGATTAATCAGGTAATCATGCTGAACAATGTACTCTTTCACTGGTCCTTAATGAGTCAACCCCATCCTGCCGTGTCTCGCAGTACGTCGTGCGTCCTCTGCGACCCCACACACACACATTGGCTCAGCAAGCCGTTTGTCAATTGTCTCCAGAGGACTCGCAGTGTGCCAGCAGCCAGCGAGTGGTAAAGTTTCATAAACACAGACACGCTTGGGGGGTGACGGCTTCCCTCTTACTCATGCCTGCTGCTGCTGACATGGCCAGACACATGCAGCTCAGCCTGGATGGGGGAAAGGATGGGTGGAACAATAAATGCATGGATGGAGGGCGGGAAGGGCAATATAGGTCTCAGAGGGCCATTTTTACAGTCTCCCCTCCCTCTTCACTTTTCTTTTGCTCCTTATCGGCCTTACAAGCCACAGCAGCTGCCCCACGCGCATGAAATCCTCAAATCCACACTGGACAGGTAGTGCCACATGTGTGGAATTAAAAGCCTCTCAGAGACCCCAGTCTCTGGTTACCAGCTGCACGCGACAGCTGCCTGAAAAAGGATCTGGTTTCTGGTGGTTTTTGTACAGTTGGTGATGGACGTGCAGTAGAAAAAAGGCAGGAATTGTTAACCCCCCCTCTGGCTCTCCCTGTGAGTCAAGGACAGTTTGACTGTCAGGGACAGAAGGGTTATCTAACCTCAACGCCCTCGATGACATGTTCTTTGGAGAAAAAGGCCCATGTCTTAAATGCACTTACATTACAGAGATGTGTTCAAGTCCGAGTCCGATTTTTGCAACTTATGTCCCATTTGAGTCTCCAGCTCTGCCCATCCCCATAATCGAATATCCATGCCAATGTTTGGCAGTGCCCAGCCAGTTACCACGGTTACCCCAAACAAATGTAATGCTACAGAAAGGTAAAACCGTGCACAGATTTGTAGGATAAATTATAGGCCTGAAGTTTACAGTTGTAATATAATTTGAATTAGCTTATTGTTGGGACAAGCCTGATCAAGTTTTTGCTTTCAAGTCTTGAGTCAAGTCGCAAGTCAAGTCTCACAGCAGTGGAGGCCAAGGCAATTCTCAATTCAGGATTTTCAGAGTTGAGTCTATGTCTACGTCTTTGAAAATATATCAAAATGTTCACATCTTTTCAAGATTTAAAAAATAATAATTCTACAAGCTTTTCTACAAGCTCACATTGCGACACGTTGTGAGCTTGAAGATGGGTTAGCCGAAGTAAATATGTTTACAGTGATTAAACGATTTTGTTTCTATATTAACTCATTTTGCTGGGCCCCTGGAACTGCCTCAAGGACCCCTGGGGGTCTCTGGACCCCACTTTTGAGAACCACTGGCAAACAGTTAGTAGAGGTGGGTAAGCCTGCCAATAAAACACCAAGCACAGTGGTAGCCTTCCTATCTGCCTCTGTCACTCCCATCTGATATGAACACAATGCACGCACGCGCACACGCACACGCACAAGCACACGCACACGCACACGCACACGCACACGCACACGCACACGCACAGCTAAATCTTCGCGAGACAGACTGGACTGTGAGCGCCTGGTCTTTTCTTCAAGAACAAGGAGACTCAAGATGCATCTTGTCTGGACAGATTGCTGTGCTCATGAGATAAGCTGCACACACTTTCAATTGAGAGAGATGACGGACCGCGATGGCGGACAAGATTTATAGAGGGAGAACAGAGAGGTGTGTTGTGATGTGGACCTCCAGAGTACCTATCTCTCTGTTGTACAGCACTGCCGATCTCCTGTATGATGATCACAGATAATGTCAGGGAATAATCACATCCAACAAATATGATGTCACAATGTCATGTTCACTCAACTTTTTCCACTTCAGGATCATATCTTCTCCTCTGAGACATATCGGAGAGAACCATACTTTAGTTTCAGGGAGGAGCAGAAGGTTTGTCACTGGAACATCAGATAAGAGGTTTGGTATCGTAGAGTTTACACAGTGGCACTGTGCTGCAGACAGCATACGTGCCGTAATAGCTGGGAATGTAATCTGAAGATCCACCGGCAGACATTCCCTGTGTGTGGGAAAGAAAACACAACAACAATGAACTTCTAATACTCTTCATAAAGGAATGCATTTTATGACTGTGAATCATCTTCTATCAGTCTGTCCTACAATGAGGTAATGTGAATAATGCACAAGGGGTGGCTTACTGGCTTCCAGTGCATGTAAGTGATATATTCACTTCAGGGGAATCTCGAAAATGTATAAAGTCTACTCCTACGAGTTGTGGTGCACCTTTTGTTTAGTGGGTGCTAAATTCAAGGCTCATTTAGCTAATGATACACATGTCTGGAGTTGTATCATGAGTGTCTGGCCTACTCTACAGACAGGAGAGGCAGGGTGGGACAGAGCCAGCCAGACAGACAGACAGACAGACAGACAGACAGACAGACAGACAGACAGACAGACAGACAGACAGACAGACAGACAGACAGACAGACAGACAGACAGACAGACAGACAGACAGACAGACAGACAGACAGACAGACAGACAGACAGACCAGACCAGACCAGACAGATAGACAGACAGACAGACAGACAAAAAGACAGACAGACAGACAGACAGACAGACAGACAGACAGACAGACAGACAGACAGACAGACAGACAGACAGACCAGACCAGACCAGACAGATAGACAGACAGACAGACAAACAGATTGCCAAATATAAAGAGTGAGTCTTTTGTACATGTTGTGTGCACGTGTAGGTGCATGTGTTTATGTGACTGTGTTTGTTACGCACATTTAGGCAGGCAAGTCCTGCCTGACTGACTGCTTCCAAAACAGGCTGGTGTGAAGCCTGACTTATACTTGGTTGCACATTGTGTCTCTCACCGTAAATAGCTAAATCTACAAGCTCACGATGCGTCACAGTGCGACACATAGTGAGCTTGTAGACAAGACAATGGCCGTGAAACTTAGGGTGCTGTCACAACATCGATTGTCCTGGATCATATCAGTATCATATCATATAAGCTTAAGTATACCAAATTGGCTTCTCTCACTTTGTCATATTGACAACTGGACCCCCCATACAGAAAACGCATCAAAACCCTGTTGCACCCTGATGTGACTGCATGTGTGAGTGTGTGCGTGCGTGCATGTGTGCGTGTGTGTGTGCGTGCGTGCGTGTGTGCGTGTGTGCATGTGTGCGTGTGTGCGTGTGTGTGTGTGTGCGTGTGTGTGTGCGTCCGTGTGTGTGTGTGTGTGTGTGTGTGTGTGTGTGTGTGTGTGTGTGTGTGTGGGTGCGCTCGCTCGCACATGTATGTGTTTTTGACGGTGCGGTCCAGGGTTGTGTAAGAGGTATTATGGGACCATGGGGATACAACACCATGTTGTTAGCATGGCTGGCTGCTGGCTCTGTGTCTGGGCATGTCCTCTGAGAGAGCTGCAGGAGAATAGAAACCTGACCTGTCACATGGCACCAGCACTGGACAACCCCGCTCAGCTGTGTGTCTATGTGTGCACTCGCTCATGCACACGCACGCGCACGCGCACGCAAACGCACACGCACACGCACACGCACACGCACACGCACACGCACACGCACACGCACACACAAAGCTGTCGGAGAACATATTTGCATGCACAAGCCCATGTGATCTACATGTGTGTTCTGTAGTTCCAGACAAGTGTATGTGGGTGTTGTTGATAGATTATTATTGTCTGTCTCATCTGTCGGAACAGCCACCCACGATCTCACCATGACTCAGGCTACTTTGGTGTTGAATACTGCATCAGTGCCACGGTAACAGGAACAGTGGCCCCCTGAAGAAATATAATATTTGATTGATTGATTTATGATATATTTACATTTATTTTACAAATGAGGGGTCAAATACGTAGCATTATTTTTACATTACATTTAGGATGTTACACTTTAGCATTGTGTGTAGTTGTAAGCTTGTAGATCAGCTATTTTCACGCTCATGACTCAATGTTAATTGAATCACCGCTTAGGTCAGTGTGTTGCGCAACATCTCACCACTATTCTGCCATAATATTGTTCCCTTCTCGCTTCTGTTCCAGGCTGTTGTGTAATACACTGCTGTTACCCTCCGTCACGCAACTGGAGGTGGAGCAAATATGGAGCAAAGAATCAATTTGAAATTCCTGATTAAGTTGGGTTAGGTTTAGGGTTAGAGCTAGATTGACCCTAACCCTAACCCTTCCAGTACGGCCCAGAAACCAAGAGACAGAGCCTGCAGTGAGCACGGTGTGTGTGGGCGCGTTGTTGTGGTGGAGCAGCCACGACTTGTCTCTCCACAGAGCCCGCCTGCTGGAGAGAAGTGCTGGTTAACTGTCTGACCCTTAGGCACAAACTCATAATGGACAACATCCTGGTCAAATAATGCAATCAGCATGACTTTGATCTTTGATTTGGACATATACTCCTTCTTGGGTCTGGGTGAAGTTGTGGTCTTCCACACTGCAGGCTCTGTCTCTTGGTTTCCGGGTCGTACTGGAAGGGTTAGGGTTAACCCTAGCCCTATATCCCTACTAACCCTAACTCTAACCCTAACCCTAACCCCAATTTAACCAGGAATTTCTTGATTCTTTATCTATTTATTAATTTTTCCATACATATTTCTTGATGTCATTTTGAAGAGGAAGTAATTCATTACCAATATAATTCAATTCATTGTGAGTTTTGGCTCTGACTCCAAACAGACTCAGAGCATGTCCTGGAAAAAGAATATGGGTCAAAATAATCCATCTTAAAGCAAAGGGTTTTTCTTGAGATCCAGGCCAGCTTGTGCCCCAGTACTGTCAACAGCGGAGAGAAAACTGGAGAAATGGATGTACCTTCATGACCTTAACGCTTTCAGGTGGTCTTTTTCTTTCTTTTGCTTCTTCATTCACAAGATCCATCAGTAAGGTCCATCTATTGGTTAAAAAAAAAATAGTTGGGTGAAAAAGTATCAATATCTGCCTCACAGGTTGTTCTTTCATGGAGCATCGCAGGTTCAGGCAGTTCTGGCAGGCACAGAAATCCAGCCGGTCCCACACTCATACACTCTTCAATCACATACGGCCAGCGGTGGACTGTAACAAAGTTCATTTACTTGAGTACTGTAATTAAATAAATGCTTTGAGTATTACTTGAGTATTTGTATTTTTTGGATACTTACTGTATGACTACACTCTACTTTTGACTATACCACTACTTTTGACTCCTCTACATTTCTAGGAAGGGAAAAAGTACATAGGCTACTGTGCTTGTTTGGTGAGTATTACTGTGAGTACTTACTGTTCCTGAACATCTAGTTTGAGTCGAAAAGGAATGAACATATTTACTTCACCAATACTGATGTCAAATGCGGCACTGTGGCGACAAACACACACTTACAAGGCTTACAGACATTTTTTTGTGATCTAGGTAAAAAAAACAGCGTAAATAGGGAGGAGTTGTGAGCAGGTGTGGTTGGTGAGAATGGAAATGCCTGTTGGGGTTATCAAAAGGGCACCTTCGGTCACAGATGTTACAGTATTTTCTTTACATTAGACCCATGTGTCACCTCCAGAAGGCTCAACTGTGAATTCTGGCATTCCACAACCATCACACACTCAAAGCAACAACCCATCATTACTAATGGGATAACTGACCCTGCTGGAACCGAAACAGCATGTTAAGCACTTCAGAAACAGAAACAGAAACCCAATTTTAGGGAAGGTTAAACCTGCTAGGTCAAGACAGCTTCCTCTGTAGGTTAAAAAGTGAATTATGCAACAGTTACTGGGATGGCTGACCCTGTGGCTTGAAACAGCCTGATCGGAATTTCAGGAACTGAGTTGTATTATCAAGGGCAGCAATATAGTTACTCCCTCAAGGAGCCCTTCCGTGGAACAGTAATGGATGAGTGTAGCCTTCTACGGTAAAGCCAGCACTGGCTGGCCTAATGGCAACTTTCACATGGCAATATTTCATGCAAATAAATGCATTGCGGTTGCGGACATACTTTGCAGCTATAAGGTCATCATCATCATTAATATTTTGAGTTTATGAAAGGAGAATGCATTTTAATTACAGCCTATGTTTATGAGTTAACAATGGCTTGAAATATTTGAACACAAAAATATCAATTGAGCATAAAGGTATACAGCTTCTGGTGTCAAGGCTCTGTCTAAATCACTCTAAGAAGCATGGAAATATTTATAATAGATAATCCTGCCAAAAACAAATATTACAGGGAATGACCATAGCAAGACCCCTTAAGATCATAAGAACAGATCCCACAGGTGGATGTTGGGGTTGTGGTGGGCGCGCAAAACTTTATATGAGTTAAGCAAGTGCTTGCCTAGAGGCATAGCACTTGCAGCCAGCGTTGCCATGTCCGCTTATTAAGCGACTTTGGGCTTGTTTTTCTGTCAAGTTGCTTATTTGGGCTTGCTTCCTAATGTTGTTTAAACCAGTGGTTCTGAAACATTTTCATGTCAAGGACCCCCAAATGATTATGATTATTATTTTTATGCCAGGGGCCCCCATACCAGATTTGTGTTGCTAAAATATTCCCAAAAATATTCAAAATATGGCACTTTTCTTCCAAAACATATAGCTTAAGTTGTAGAGCGGCTATTTTCAAATATCCGGCATATAGGTTTAAAGTGCTCATGTGGCCCATAGTTGCTTCTTTTAGGCTTGTTTTCACAGACCTTGTGACTTATTTCTCTCGCAAAATCTGGCAACACTGCTTGCAGCAGCACCAGCAGCAGCAGCAGTAGCACAACACAGGACAAGACAGCAGAGCTACACAGCGAGCAGAATGAACAGCAAAAGGTCCAAGCAACAAGGTTTAAAGCCTGCCCCCCCCCCCAATTAGGCATAGTATGAATGTGACTGATCACTTGTGCTAGTCCTACTTTGAGCCCAAGACTGTTTGAGCTGTTTGATAGCTGTTCTTGCTACTCAGGCTCTCACATACCCCTTGTGCTGTCATGCATAGTACATTAAAGGGTGCGTTCGGAAATTGCGCACCGGAGCACACTCGCCTATTAGTTTGTATTGGCCAGTGCGCTCAGTGCTATGTTTCCGAACGCACCCTTAAGTGTGTGTCCATAAACAACCACTAACAAACAACAAAAGAAAAGAAAACAACAAAGCTATAGTGGGTGTGTATGTGCATCCAGTGCGACTATAATGAGGCCATGGACTGTCCATTTTAGCTTGGAGCTTGGAGCTTGAATCCATCAAGTTTGCCGACCTGAAAAAAAAAAGAAAATTAAGATGACTGGATGAGCAACAATATCAACCACTATTTGGTGAGTCAGAATATGTGTGTTTTATCTGCCTTTTGGCTTTTCTGTGTAATATGAGTGCCCATATCTGTCAATCTAGTAGATTACCATGTGTGTTGTAATGTTGCATATTGCTATAGGTTTGCTTTGTCCCTGTTGGTACACACAGCCAGGCATGGTGCACGGTGCATTGCTGTGCCTTCAGGCAGGTGAGGCAGCTAAAGTCAAGGTTCAAGTTTATTGAGTCAGAGTGACGTGGGCCGGCCCTCCCAGTAGCCTATGTTATGCCTATAGGATGCCAACCCTGAGGATGCAGTAGTAGTGGTGGTTTTGTAATGTGTTTTCGAGCTTAAACATGAGTCTGTAAAGAGGATGGTAGGCTACTATAGCAGGGGTTTTCAACTGGTGGTCCTTGGACCACCGGTGGTCCGTGAAGGTATTGCATGTGGTCCCTGACCATGCATTCAGTAATGTAGGAAAGTGAAGATTTATTTATTTTCTTCCATGGAACAGTGCACTAAATGTTGACCTGTGATGACTCGTTAATGTTGTCAGTTACTGGGAAGTCTGAGGTCAAGAAATTCTTCAGAAAAGGGGATTAGAATCTCATGAAGGGGAAGTGTTCCGGATTGAGTCGTCATTATAAGGAAATGTGCCCATAACTGCGTCTGCTCACTCATACATAAGATACAAATCAATATATCAGTTAACATAAGTTTAATGGAAGGTTGGATAGAGTAAGAGAACAGAATAAGGGTAACCGGGGGATAGGAATAGATCAGCAACGAATTAAATCATTATTATTTCAAGCTTTTTCTCACACACCACACCTATTAATTCAAATATGTTCTTACATTTGATGGACACATGAAATATTATTTACACATATTTTAACACATTTAACAAAGGTATTTTATTTATGTTATTTACATTTTAAAACATTTCCCCATGGACCACCTGCAGGCCTAATTATGCCATGGACCACTATTAGTCTCGTGGACCATTGGTTGAGGAACAGTGGGACATATAGACATGGGATGCATAACAAGTGTTACCAAAGCACTAATCTTAGCCCATATCCCCACCCAACACAACAGTGGTCCCCAGGTTGATTCTTAGTGAGGGTGGTGGTCCCTGGTTCACAATCAGTTGAAAACCCCTGTACTATAGCATCCCCTTAATAACTCATAGTAGTTACCTAAACAGCCTATTCCAGTCATATCATGGACATGTGTGTCACAGAAGAGCCCTGTAGTAGAGTCCTGAAGACCATGTTCTGTCTGCATCTCTACAACCAAGTGTTGACCAGTTATTCATTTTATTCTTTATTTAAAAAAAATCACACCCAGTGTGAAGTGGGCGGTGTGGTCACAGTGGTCATCACAGTGATGGAAGAAGTGATAGAAGAAGTGATGGAAGAAGTGATGGAAGAAACCATAACTTTAAAAAAACAAATTAATGTTTTTTTTAAAGTTATGGTTTCTTATATAGGGCTATGCACATGTGTCATGTTTCCCTAGCCAATCACAGTCCTGAATAGACTGTGATTGGCCAATCACGGTGCAGGGTTAGGGGGGTACATTTGTGGCCAATCACAGCACAGGATTTGGTGTGCAAATATCCAAACCTCACATAAAAAATGTTTTTAAGGACTTTGCTTACATGGACTTTCCTTGTGACTCACCTTTTTATCAATCTGTTTTGCTACTGTTCCCTTCTCAGTGGAATTAGCCATGGGTACATTCCCCAAACAGAGGCCTTCAAAGCAGCCATGACTTTGTTGCTTTGATCCAAACAACTGTCCTCTGTGATTCAGAGTTATAACGGGTCTATTCATACCTCTTGGCTCATCCTCTGCTGTGTCTGAACCTAACAGTTCTCAATCAGTTCATGAAAGAGAGCGAGGAGACTCATTTGATTTACACAAAGCGAACATGTATAGCAGACCTGTCAGGTTCCAATGACTCATGTGTGCCTCTACAGTATGTTCGAGTACCTGCCTGTGAATATACATCATCTGTTACATGGTGCTATTTCCTGTGGTTTGGCATAAGCACCAGGGTTAAACAAGGATCTGATCTGCACAAATAAGGCCTAGGGCCCTAATAGGCCTATACAGCTGAAATGATTTCTTCAAATGGAACACGTAATATATACTTTCCACTTTTCATCTGATTCATGTATACTGCAGGATGCATCATTTCTATAAGTCTGTGTGTCTGTCTATCTGTCTGTCTAATCATTATGCTGGAGCTGCGCTTCCGTCTGAGTTGTGCTTCTGCGTTTTTGTAGGTATAGCTTGACACCAACTGCAAGATATTTGTCACACATTCATTGTAGAAACATTAATGCTTCAAACCACTCTCCTAAAGCACTAATCTCCACGTAAAACTCCTACTACTCTCATCCCTCGCTCCTACAGTACCTTTTGCTCTGACACCGTCCCACATTATTATTGTATGTCTTTAAATGTCTTTAATGAATTGAATACACAGGATCACAATGGAAACAAGCGCCAGAGGGCTTTTTGTGTTATCCCTTTAAAGGAGAATTCCGGACAAATTAAGTGTTATCTTTGATGTCTCGTTACTCACCTACCGATGTGAAAAGTAGCGTTTTTTTTTTTCATATCTTCCCCTGTCGTCATTTTTTAAACCCCCTCCGTTGTTATAATGGGAGCCGCTGGGTTAGTGAAGTTCGTCTATTATAACCGACGCAAAGTTGTTTTTTTCACTACTAGTATTCATAGTAGAGTCTCATGATAGTCAAACATGCGTTGAAACTATCTGCGAGGCTGCCGTCAATGGCGAACGATTTAACACTGGTTGCTTGTTTCCAGATTCTGGCAACACGAGTTGCCAGGTTCTGGAAGAAACAAGCAACCAGTGTTAAATCGTTCGCCATTAACGGCAGGCTCGCAGGAATTTTCAGCGCATGTTTGACTATCATGAGACTCTACTATGAATACTAGTAGTGAAAAAAACAACTTTGCGTCGGTTATAATAGACGAACTTCACTAACCCAGCGGCTCCCATTATAACAACGGAGGGGGTTTAAAAAATGACGACAGGGGAAGATATGAAAAAAAAAACCGCTACTTTTCACATCGGTAGGTGAGTAACGAGACATCAAAGATAACACTTAATTTGTCCGGAATTCTCCTTTAACAATCATTGTAAATCATACCTCGGTACTAATTGCAAACTGTTGATAAAGTATTCAAACAATCAATCAATCAAACCACCTTTATGCTGTCTCATCTTACCTAACCAACAGAGTCAGTACCACAGAACAGCTGCAGCTTCTCACCACGGTGGATACCACCCTACATAGATACCATCTCATAAACCTACCTGAATAATAGCACTCTGGAATGCTGCCATTAATCTTCTGCTCAAGACTGTTGACTGTTGAAGTCCGACATTATTCATACTACTACCACCAAGTCTATCACTATCATTTGGATAGACGTTAAAACCTCTGTAGAAAACCATGTGTATAGTCTCTGTCACTGTTGACCCCTACTGTTTGTACTGTCTTGGGGAGGTTGTAGACGACCACGTTTCCTCCGATACATTGAGACGCTTCTTTTCACCTGACAGTGGGGAGTTTTGTTGACGGGGTGTAATATGTGCGGAGGAACACGATATCCTTCCTAGTTCCTCTTCCTACTCAGGCACCTTGACCAACCTGTTAGAGTCGCTAGTGCAGTGACAGATAACGCCCTCGCCAACCGGCTTCCCGGCCATGAGCACAGCCAGCTGTATCCAGCCAAGGCACAGTGGAGGATTCAAACCCCAGTGTCCACTGTGGCGGATCCATTTCCTTTTTAAACGTAGTATGATGTTTACTGCTTGAGTTGTGGAGGTCTGGAGGAGCAAAAAGGAGGTGGGGAGAGAAGAGAGTTAACAGTGTTGAGCCGGCCTTGTTTTCCGGGAACAAACTTGTGTTGTGTGGACTTCATTTCTCATTCACAGGGGGGTCACAAGTCTCCTACCCCCTGCAAACACATCACAGTGCACAAGGCCTGCTCTTTGGACAGTCCTCCCCAACAGCCTTGGAGGCAGCCTGGATCTAGTGTGTCTATTGACGTAGAATGGGGTCAGAGCTGAGCGTAGTTTTACGCTGCCCCACTTCATTTCAAGGCCTTTACCGGCTGATTATCCAGAGGATACAGGCAGGCCCTCTGTGAGGCCCCACGAAGGGACATTAATGTGGAAAGCACTGCAGGGGGGTTGTGCGTGATAAACTCCACACACAATGTGACATATCCATTAGCAGACATGCACACAACACTGGCACGTGCAAACAAACAGAAACACACACAACACACACACACACACACACACACACACACACACACACACACACACACACACACACACACACACGCGCAAAGGAGGTCTGCCTCTGCTCTCCAGTGGGGGTGTTCTTTCTGCAGATGTGTGATTGTGCTGTGTGTTTGATGTCCTCTGTTGCCTTTTGTTGCATCAGCACAAGGCTCTCTTTGTGTGCGGTGGTTCTGTGCATGGCTGTTAGTGCCCATAGCAGCAGCAGCACGGTCTGGACTGCACGATCAGCGGTGTCCCCGTAGAGCAGTGTAATCTGGGCCACATGAGGAGATTACTGTAGGTGAGATCTAAACCTTGTTTGCTGTTTTATCTCCCATCTCACGAGGAGATAAAGCCTGGAAAAGAGCTACTGCTGACGGTGTCTAATCGGAAGTACAGTACATTACCTACAGTAGCTTTCTGTACTTCCGGTTAGACAATTAGGAGATGCAACTTGTCCAGGCTAGTAGAGATCAGGATGCATCCCATTGACACCCACCACTTTTCAGTTATTGCGTGTGTGTGTGTGTGTGTGTGCGTGTGTGTGTGTGTGTGTGTGTGTGTGTGTGTGTGTGTGTGTGTGTGTGTGTGTGTGTGTGTGTGTGTGTGTGTGTGTGTGTGTGTGTGTGTGTGTGTGTGTGTGTGTGTGTGTGTGTGTGTGTGTGTGTGTGTGTGTGTGTGTGTGTGTGTGTGTGTTCTCCAGCCTTCCTGTACTTCCGGTTAGACAACTTACAACTTGTCCAACCTAGTAGAGATAAGGATGCATCCCATTGACACCCACCACTTATCAGTTATTACGCGTGTGTGTGTGTGTGTGCACTTGGCCTGGGCAACATTCTCTTAACAATGTAACTTAACGAGTCATTTCAGATTCTCATAATTTAAAGTTTGATCCCATTAGTACAGACTCACTACTTGCTAGCAGCTCTATTAATGCCGGTCTGTCAGTCGGTCGTTCCATCCAACACGTTGGTACCAAATACGATATCTCAACAACTACTGGCTGGATTGCCAATGGATCTGCTGTGCACCTTCATGCTTTTCGGAGGATATCCCTTACTGATTTTGGTGACCCCATGGCCTTTTCTCTAGTGCCACTCTTAGGCCGAACTTCCCACTTGCAGACAAGACATCTAAAACCCTAAAGGGGTGATTGCCATGCAATATAATTATGGTACTTTCAACCACGAAGAGTAACATAGAACCTTCCAAAACCTGAAACCTTCCAGAATCCTGTGAAGTTCTGTAATTGTTTTCTGTTTGTTTCCATGATAACAAGAACCAACCGTGAAGGGGGAGGTACGTCATAAAACAGCAACTGTGTCTTTGTTTGTTATCAAATATTTATATATTCTCTAAATATGCTTGAATGGGGTTATTCACTGCACCGCTCCTGTTTAATAAGTTGCGAGAGTCAAAACAACTTCCTTTACTGTTGTGGTCAACAGTACTGATTTATAGCGGGGACTAAATGTTTCTTTCTAAATGTTTTCCAAAATGAGCAAATATTCGAAATCTACACTATTGATTTCTCACCTTAAATGTTCTCAGATTTAAATTTGTATTACTGCTTAGAAGTTAATTTTTATAACAAAATAACGGTTATAGTATGGGGAAAAATATATTTGTAAACTGACATTCCTCTGCCTTTTGCTGTTAATGGCTGTCTTGTGTTGCTCGTGCATTTTGGTTGCATGTTAGATGATAGATAGATACTTTTATTGATCACGCGGGGGAATTTCAGTCGCCCAGAGGCAGCACAGCAGTTAAGAGTTACAGAGTTGCAGGAGTAAGGAAAGTACTGTCATATACAGCAATACAAAGGCAAGACTAATGCAGTGCAACAAAGTAAGAAGTGTATCCAAACAAATCCAGAACCCATGAAATACGTTACTCAAGGGTCTTCAACGTTTTTCAGGCCAAGGACCCCTTAGCTGAGAGAGAGATGAAGCAGGGACCCCCTCTATATTGTATAAAATGTAATTAATTAAATTGACTTGGTCTGCTCTTTTTTCCCTCTACAGTCTACACCATACCCCTTTGCCAAAAATAGCTGATCTACAAGGCGAGGCGTGGTGAGCTTGTAGATCTGCTATTTTTGGCTAAAGTTCTCCTCAGAATAGGGATGCTATAGGGTTCAAGTGGTTCATGTAAAAAAATATATCACAAAGATTTGGCGGACCCCCTATAGTAGCTCTGAGGACCCCCTAGGGGTCCCGGGCCCCCTGTTGAAGACCCCAGTTCTAGCTTAATCTCAGGCCACTTTTGTATTTTTAGCCCTACTAGTGCACTCATCAACAACATGTCTTGACATCATAGCCCGCGTTGGATATAGCCCGATAACAAAAACAGAGCAACACTCTCAGATACACATGTTTACATACTGACACACACACACACACCCCCACACACACACACACACACACACACACACACACACACACACACACACACACACACACACACACACACACACTGTACAAGTGCATGGGATCAGTGGCCTCTCAAATCCCCTGGGGATGTTTGTCACAGCAGGACTCACAGCTGACCGCCCCCCTGAGGGTGGGGGGGTGTGTGTGTGTGTGTGTGTGTGTGTGTGGGGTGTGTGTGTGTGTGTGTCTGTGTGCTTTTGAAAGAGTGTGAAAGAAAGAGCGATATTGCACGTGTCTGCATATGTACAGTACCTATGTCCATGTTTGCTTTGCAAGTTGCGGTCAATGAGCAGATACTGTAATTTAGCTTCGAGAGTGTACATGGACCCACTCTTCAGAGTTAAATTAGCGCTCGTGATTTTTGCAGTGTGTATAGGTCGCTGGCAGCGAATGTGTTTGTGTGAGCTTTGTTGATTGAGGTTCTCAGCGTACATAGATCCAGGGCTGTGTTCCAAGCAGGAGAGACTGAAGATTTGTTTCTATAGCGGGCCTCTCTCTCTCCCCTTTGTCTGCCCGATCCTGTCTTTTTCTGTGAATTCAGATTTGGCACACGTTTGACAACAGATGTTAAGACCGGCTTCCAAGCCCTCTGCTGCTTTCACAGAGTTCATAATTGTATTTCTCTCTGCCCTCTCACCTTTAAAGCGCCTCCCTTGTCCAATCTCCCATCTCTACCTCTTCCCTCCGTGTTATTATTATTCTACTTAATCACTTAAGCCCTATATACTTAGTCATATGACAAATAGCAAAAAACAGCCAGTCTTTTTTGTTCTCAAGATGATGATGTGTTCTCTCTCTCTCCCTCACTCGCTTATTATTAATCTCACCTTACTTTACCCGTATAACCACTTTCTTCACCTCTCTTGTCTCTTTCCTCCTTTGTCTTCCTCACCCTTCATCCGGCCTCTTCTCAGGTATATGATGATATTAGCACCGGGTGGGGGGATAAACGCATGATTCTTTAATCTATCTGACACTGAGGGATTACAGTGAACGGACACACACACACACACACACACACACACACACACACACACACACACACACACACACACACACACACACACTTTGAAGGGAAGCCGCCGTTTGTAAATAACCATACGGCAAAAACAGATGATGCCACAGTAAACATCCTAAGTCAGAACAATAGGATTGCTCTTTGTCTCTTTGCAGTTTACAGTAAGAGCTGTTTTTCTAACCCCTGGCCACCACGCAACCTAACATCTGCATCTCTGCCCCAGATGGAGCATTTAATTTGCCAGAACCGGCATAATGAGGTCTTTGATATTAGCGGAACGGATCACACTGACTCACTGTACAGGAGAGATGGCCTCCTCGGCCTACTGCCGGCTTTTCTTTTGTCTTCCAGAGTCTCTGGGGCTGTATATGGAGTAGAAGCCTGACTGCATTGGTCCATTGTATTTCAGATTGTAATCTCCCCTTTGAAACTGAGAAGAACGGACAGTGACACTGAGGATGCGTTTATCATAGCTAAGTGTTCGCCATGCGTGTCAACAACAAACACGTGGGAGCTGAGTTGGACCACTATTTGGTTTAAAAAATAGCCGATCTACAAGCTCTCGTACTTGCTCTACAAGCTCTACGTCTACGACAATGCCTCGCACGTCACGGTGCGAGGCATTGTGAGCTTGTATTGGTTATATCTGCTATTTTCGAAAAGATTTACAGTAGAAAACTTTTCTATATTTTTTCTTTCACCCAGAATGACATGCCCAAAATTGGGATGTCAGGGTTGAAGTGGTTAGAAAATGTGGATTTCTCACGATCAAGCTATGGATCTTATATCATTATCTCTGACCGGGAGGCAGCGATCATGTTTTCGCCCCCGTTTGTCATGACTTACACAGCCCTGGCTAGGCAACACAGCCTGGCAGAGTTGATGTGCTCCGCGAAGCGCCCCTTTCTAGTTGTCATTCTTTTTCAACATGATCACTGAGATTCAAAATGTGCATGGTTGTCTACAGCTTGGCCACATTATGGAGTTATAAACGCTTTGAATTAAAATCTTCAAATGTTTAGACTAAGCGAACAGAAACAGACAAGACCAGTTCCATTGAAGTACAGAGAGACTGCGCTGCACCTTCCTGAAAAGCTGATCTGATGGGGTTTTTGGGTGGTGGTTTGATGTTCATCAGCAGGTTTACCTGAAAAGCTGATCTGATGGGGGTTTTGGGTTGATTTGATGTTCAGCAGCAGGTTCTCTCAACATCACACACTTGTATCTGCAGCTGCTGCAGTTAGCGTTTAGTATGCCCCGACAGAGAAGGCCTCACGGGGATTCCCTTGGGGCTTGTGGCACACTTGGTGTGTGTGTGTGTGTGTGTGTGTGTGTGTGTGTGTGTGTGTGTGTGTGTGTGTGTGTGTGTGTGTGTGTGTGTGTGTGTGTGTGTGTGTGTGTGTGTGTGTGTGTGTGTGTGTGTGTGTGTGTGTGTGTGTGTGTGTGTGTGTGTGTGTGTGCGCGCATGTGTAAACGTGTGCATGCTAAAAGGAATGGAATCAAAGGAATGTGATCCTGACGTCTGCATGTGGAGTTTTGCATAACATTCCAGAGACTCCTCCATAATCAAAAGGCTTGAGGGAGGAGGGGGGGGGGCACATTTACTGTACTATACGCAAATAAGCAAAGCATATAATCAAAGCATTCTCAACCACCAAGGCTTAAAACAAAATTATGTAATCACATTGAGATTCAAATTTGGACAAAGATTTTCTATGAAGGCCCACCATCTACAGTGGCAGCAGCTGTGTAACTTGACCCCTTTTACTGGATAGATTGGCAGGGCAGAAGACTGGTGATTCACTGTGTGTGTGTGTGTGTGTGTGTTTGTGTGCGTGCGTGCGTGTGCGCATGACAGTGTGATCTGATCAATAATGCAGGAGAGTAGAAGCAAGGACTAGCGATTTCAGAGAAGGGAGGACTGGCAATTTCACCACTTACGACTCACAAGTCCACAGTTTACAGTAACTCCATCCACACTGGTTTCTTCTTTCAAACTTGTTTTGGGTCCAAGGTACAAAACACACCTTTAACTGTAAATCTACTCAACTCTTACGGCTGATCGGAATTGCTCATGTATAATTTTACATCATACAAAATCCCCGTAAATCTATCTCTTCCTCCTCAGATTGTTTTCTTTTAACTGATTATATCTGTGAACCACCACTATTTACCCCACATAATGTGTGTCTGTCGGTCAAATGCTAATGAGCTTGATCATCTTACAACAGCATGCTGCGTATTACAGATCAGTTGGCTCTGCAGCCAGCCCTCAGGGTGTCGTCAGGCTGACACCGTTGACTAACACTAGTGACCAGGCAATTAATTTTCGAACCAACCATGTGATAAATAGCTCGTTATCTTCGTTAGCACACACCCCCGTGGACTGCAGGGAGCTGAATGCAATGGGTTCTGTAGAGATAGTGTTGTGAATGTAATAGCAGCCACCCAGTGAGCTAAGTTTATGTAACCACTTCGGCTCTATTTTATACTTTGTCGTACGATGGTGTCGCACCGAGAAAATTGCCGATCTACAAATGCGTTATGAGCTTGTACTGTACTATGCGATATGCTGTATGTGCTGGTTTGGAAAATGTTTTTAAAATGTGTGCCTATAATAACATGCCAAAAATAGTGATGCCAGGTTGATAGTGGTTAAAGTGTCTTGGAAACAACTTCTTAATTTGACCCAGTGGATCTTCATGGCTTTTTCTAGAGCTCAGGAATATAAAAAGGCAGAAACATAATTTTGTACAGTCTGTTGGGCTACACTTTATAGCTTGCACTCCTTTATCATAATTATTTGTTACTTTTTACCAAAAACCCAACTCCAAAAAAGAGACCCAACTCAGGAATAAAAGCAGGGAGTAATGTAATGTAATGATTAATTAAATGTAATATCAACCTGGGAGAAGGACCTGATATCTCAGTATGAAATGGCTGACTTATGTACTTATGTACTGCTTTTGGCACTGTTCCGCAATTTCGAAATGATGGTCTCTCCAAAAAGTTAAATAGTATTAACTAACTAAACTAGAAAAAGTGCTCCTCGGAGCACAGGTCTCCGCCAGGTCAGGTACGTTATTGTGGCCTCCTGGTGGCGCTATAATAGGCCAATGTGAAAAGGGTGCCATTTGTTCAAGGGCTTTTCACTGCAATCGGACACTGCATTCATGATTTGAGGCATTTTGTTCCAAAAATATGTTTGCAAAATTAGACCTGCTGGTGGCGCTATAACAGGCCAATGTGAAAAGGGTGGCATTTCTTCGTCGGCCTAATAGAAATGTGCGTGTGAAATTTCACGGAAATCGCAAGCTGCGTTCATGATTTGAGGCATTTTGTTCAAAACGGAACAATCCTGCAAACTTTGGAAACCAATCTTAGGCAATCAGGATGGAATATGGGAAATCGGATAAATCCGTGTTGATCACATGACTATAGAGATACTGTGTACCGACTTGTGTGATGTTTGGACAAAATCTGTAGGAGTAGTATCAATACATGTGTTTTGCACATATCGGCCTCCTGGTGGCGCTATAACAGGCCAATCTGAAAAATTTGGGCCAGAGGTTCTGAGTTGGCATCCAGGGAGTGTGCGTGCACAGTTTCGCAGCGGCCGGGCCAACGGTGCCAGAGATTAGCTGCTAACGGACGGACAGGACGGACACACGGACGGACGGACGGACGGACGGACGGACGGACGGACAGGGGGTAAAACATACTCTCTCGCCATGCCTTTCGGCCTGGCGGAGACAACCAGGCCTATTTCTGCTCTGCTTTTCAGATCGGACCAGGTCCCTCAGTCCTTCCAATGTCATGCTTCTTCAAAAATGACTAGTTCTGGCTAGGGAATGTATGATTTTCAACTGCATTATGGATAAGCCTCCAAGAGTCACCCAGTGGTATCAGGAAATGTTTCAACATGTTACCTATGTCTAAAGGTAATGAAGATATGTTCTACTTCTAACTTTTGCTACTTTTGACCTTTTTGCCTGTTGCTGTTGTATTCTGTGTACGATAGGTGTTGTTACCCAACCATACCCTGCCGTACCTAAATAAATACACACACACACGCACACACACACGTTAAAGTTTAACGTGTGGGCGTTTTCTGTTACCGTTATGCAAACACCAGCCAGGGGATGAATATGATCTTTTTTTTAGTAAATCATCCCACTTCTACCCCCTGTGCCCCTGTGTAGGGGGGCTACCACCCCATCTCACTCCAGGAGTCTGATGGAATGGCCTCATTTTTTTAATGCAGCTCGCTTTCCTATCTCGTCGTTCACACCCGCTTCCTGCGTTTATCTGGGCGCTTTCCTGGGGTCATTGTTGCAGAGGTGTCGGCTACAATGTTGGTTAACTCTGACCTGAGCGTCTACTGTGGACCACAGGTGGCTTAAAACGCAAATGTAATGAGTCTGGAATCCTAATGAAAGTAGCCAACCGTCTTCTCTCTAATAATAACAACACAGGGGGTAATCATCACACGATAGACATGACAAAGACTTCTAATTACTGGGCCAACATGATAATGAAGGGGCTAGCAGTGGCTAGTTTGGTGTCTGGAGTGTTGCATTAGCACCTACTTGATAATTCATTAGTCCAGACTGCTAGTTGCTCTCAGCCTCTTTAACCCTGGTATGCCTATTTTCATCATAGGCAAAATTATTCTAATAGCCTTGAGCTTGTAGAACGGCCATTTTCAAAAGAATGTTGAACACTTTTGAATTTGTTTTTCAAATGGGTCTTAAGTGGTTATACCTGTGGTCTCTCAAGCCAGTTTTGTTCTGTGTGGCACAGGTTTTGAAATGGCCTTTTCTTTTCTCTTTTTGCAATGTAAGCATAATATTCAAGCCAGTTATTGATAGCTAAACCAAACCATCTGCTGGCTGGGACATTTTCCACTGCTAAAACAAAGACTACCTTCATAGGATTCCCTGAAAAATAACATGTACACACACACATATCTGTACATGTACAGATATGCGTGCGCACACACACACACACACACACACACACACACACACACACACACACACACACACACACACACACACACACACACACACACACACACACACACACACACACACTAATGCCTGTCCACTGGTAGGGGGGGAATAAACTGTTCCAGCAGGTGGTTATCACTTTTGTTTTGACCCTTGACCTGCCCATTGCGTAGTGGTTGCTCAAAAGGTCCTGATAATGACCCATCAATCAAAGTAAATGAGGAAGTGGTTCAACTGCACCGTGCTTATCACACACGACACCCTGGAGCCTGGAGCGGGCGCATGTGTGCACCTTCTTTCCTCAATTCCCCTGTGTTTATGTGTGTGTGTCAGTGTGTGTGTATAATCGTGCCTACATAAACAGTCAAATCCTTAGTGTTTATTATGTAGTGTTTTACAATGTATCCATTTGTAACTCAGAGTGTGTACAACTGTAACCAAATGGAGCCTCTGGGGTGCATTTGGCTACATTTGTGCAGTCTAGAGTTAAATGAACACTTTTAATGTGGAAGCATACAAATGTTTCTAATATGTGTCGGTGGGTGTAAACATGGGCTCCGGAGACACTCAGCAGTCCTTGATGGGGTTCCAGGGGGTCCCCAGCTAAAAGATTGATAGATAATCTACATTTTTACATGTACAGTAGTAAGTTTAGCTACACGTTTTGATTTGATTTTCACTTTCATGTCTATCTATACCTACAGTACCTATAGACAGCAAAGGAATTATTTTTACCAAATGACAGAAATCATGTCAATACAGCTGTTCTTAGAGTAGAGTCCAAGAGAATATGATCAAAAGGCGGGCCCTTGGCCTAATGCATTATCCTGCCTTAGGAAATGGAAAAGGTTGAGCATCACAGACATGGATGTAACCATTCATCTCTCTCATGTACTACTTTACTGTATGTGTTTATGTCAAAATGTTTATGTCAAAATACTTCCAAAATGTTAATGAAGTCCATGATCATAACACCAGAGGCAGCTCCACAAATCATGTTCAACCCAGATTTGGCTCAACTAAGGGAATGAACTCGTTCTCATGCTATTCATCAAAAATGTGGAATGCCCTACCAAAAGGAGTAAAGGAGTGTAAAACCCTACTCACTTTCCAAACTGCCCTAAAGATACACCTTCAGGAGGCTGCAATTCAAAAATGGCCCCTGTCCAAGTCTTAACCTACCCCATGTCCTAACCTAACCTACCCCCCCCCTCTCTCTTTCTTCTTTTGTACATATTTTTCACTCTTCATACCAGTAACCTGTAAACTGATTGTATGACATTCTGTATAGTAGTGTGTATATCTGTCTGTCTCTTATGTCATCATGATTTGTGTGCATGGGGTTCTCATCTTAAACAAGCTCAGTGCTTAATGCGTTTTCCAGTTTAGTAGACCTTGTATTGTGAATTTGTACTTCCATGTACTGTTATGTACTGTCATGTACTGTTCTCATGTCTTACTAAATCAATCAATCAATCAATCAATCAATCAATCAATCAATGTTTATGGAGACATTTGTTTGCTCCCTCTCTATCACTCTTTCTGTACTTCCTCTTACCACCAAACAGACTACAACAGACTGGTAATCTGTTGGAAAAAGTTGGCATTTCTTTCAGCACAAACTGTCGGCCGATGTGCCCATTGTTGTGGTAATCAGTGGTGTCATGGGGGCTACACGGGGTAGGACGGCGTGTGGCCCGGTACATTTTTTCACGCGCAAGGTACGGCACGGTACAGAGCACGCGCGTGCACAAACGTGCACGCTTTACCCTTCTCTCTCCCCCCTCTTCTCTACCCCATGGCTCTACCAAGTCGGCCCAAAGATTGAACATGCTCGCTTTTTCTGAGTCGGGTCGAAAGAGGTCCGACCCAACGGAGCAGCAACAATTTGTCGGCGGCAGACGCTTTCCGACGCTTTCCGACGCCGAGTCGGTGCAAAATCGGTGCGGTGGAGGACTGCCTTTAATTCTGCACTGGGACATATGTACGCTGATCTTACAGCCATGCTCTCTCACCTGTCGGGTGAGAGAGAGAGTTAACGAGAAGTTCAGTTCCGGCTAAAACGGTGTGTGCACAGCAAAGATGGCTGGCTCTCATACACAAAAGAATAACCTATAGGTGCACACTGCACTCCCATGTGCTGCTTGACAGTCTTATCTGATTCCGCGTAAACGTATTGCTGTGCACGTTGCTTCCTGGAATAATGCAATTCCCAGAAACACTTTCTGATCAGCAACAAAGGCTCAGTGTTATCATGGCTGCACCTAGGCTAAACTCAGCATAATATTGACTTGTTTTACTGCTCATAAACAATGATGCCGTTGTCAGCACACTATATAATCATAGTCGTTTGATTGATTCGATGAGATAACACAACAATCATGCAGATAGTTGAATTATAGCCCGCGGCAAAAGCAAGAGCAACAAGCTGGCCGTGTAATGATGACTCTGGCCGCTTTCGGCGTGTATTTTTATCACTGTTTACGAGTAGATGAGATTTACTCTGATTCCGTCGCACTTTAAATAGTCATTGCTGTGCAGCTGCAGAGTTTCCCTACAAAGCGGCTAATGACAACCTTTGTTCTTCAAAACAGCTCACTGTCTGCCCCCCCTCCTTGCTCTTGTTTGCCGTGCAGGGCAGGTTCAGACCCTCAGGCAGCTCGACGCCAGCATATGGGAGGCACAGGGAGAGAGCACTTGCAAAAAAAAAAAAAAAAAAAAGAAGAGAGCGGGACAGAAAGAATGGGATGAAAAGACTGCAAAGGGTTTGCCGGTATTGTAGACGGCACAGATGGAGGGAGAGAAGAAAAGAAAAAAGGCAACAGACAAGAAGATATCATGAGATCAAAAAAAAAAAAAGAACGAAAGAAAGAAAGGCAGAAAGAGAATGTTTGATGTGGTTTTGACAGCTTAGTACTGAGGACACTGCACCCTGTGAACCCCTTGTTAATAAGCTACTGCTTGAGAATCATATGGTATGTTAGGGGTCAGCCTTGCTGTGTGTTCCCTCAGGGTTGGGGTTAGCGTAAAAAGTGTTTCATTTACTCTGAGAGTGTTCAAGTTACACATTTATTTTACTGTGCACACGTCCGGACGAACATTTTATAAATCATGATGCTTACAAAGTGTGAAGAAGTGCTCAAGTGCAAAAAGGAGAAGTAAAGAGTTGCGCTCCTCGGAGCGCAGATCCCCGCCAGGTCGCGTTGTCTATCCAGGGCTGTGTCCATCGCAGGGTGCAGCCGCCAGGACACGAGGAAGCTGCGGGGGAAATAGTTTGTACAACAGACTGTGCAACTGTTCGTGGCGCCCCCTATGGGCAGAAGTGAAAGCGGAATTGGAGGTGGCCCTCTACAGAGGCCGCTCAACATGTGCTTCAAATTTGGGTACGATTGGATTGTTCATGATAAATAGTATAATGTTTTTGTAATAAATAGGCTCCGGTGCTCCGCCCACAAATTCGTGAAGGCAATTACAAATGGTATGGAGTATCAAAGCCCTGTTTGATGGTCATTGTCACATAACTCACGAGACCGTTTGAAGGGGACCATTAGCAGGGGACCTCGTACGTACAGACCCCTAGGGGGACTTCGGTCAATAAAGTACACAGGGTTTACGTGGTTAATGGAGGAATTTACAATGCACGCACAAACACACCTGCTAAAGAGGCCATAGGGCTGTTCTATCTGCGGACAGAAAGACAATTGTAGTAACATCTGGATGGCACTAATCACTCTGTGGGCGTCACCAGAAAAATCCCTGTGGACACACTTACACGCCCCGAAATCCCTTCAGAAAATATTCTTTAATGAGCAATAATGCTGTCACAATGGCAGCCCCACCTTCTGCATGCATGCTAATCCGTGTGTGTGTGAGTGTGTGTGTATGTGTGTGCGTGCGCGTCTAAGCTGAATGCCCATATGCTGGCTCCTTTGAACTCATTAATCAAGGATTGGTATAGAATAACAAGAAGAAGAGGGGGAAAAAAACATGCAGGATTGAGTAGGATTATTTAATCATGCTTGGTGGTAAAAAAAGTATTAATTTAGTATCTCTTCAAAGAACCATGTCCGTGTAAGGTCAGATGGATCACAAGTGGTATTGTTAGAGCCATAAGCTGGAGACAAAGGGGTGGAGTAGTGCAGGAGCTGAGTTTGCATGTCACTGACGGCAGGGCAGAAAAAGAGATTGTGGGGGTGGGGGGGGGGGGGTTAGAGGCAACTGAAAGACCAATAGGAAAAGAGGGTTTGGTCTGATTCAGTGGGGTTGTGAGGCAGAAAGAGGGGGATATTGCACACGACTGCAGCACAATGTGCGATACATGCATGTTACAACAGTGATGAGGAATTTCACAAACATCCTCTCTTTTTTCCCCTCTATTTTATGCTTCATGTTTGCACAGAAAAACACCCTTTATTCTTATCTTATCATTGTTGTGATGGCACAACAAATGATCGCAATGCTATTGCTGTGAAAATCATTACAACACATACCGGTAATCTCACACATTCTCTTCACTGTCTCAATCCCTCGATCCTGTCATGAATCCTTTTCAACATCTCTTCTCAAGAGCTTTGGTATCACTTTTTTTTGCTTCCTTTGTAGATAATGTCATCAACTACTGTCAATTCAGCCCTGTTGTCAGTAAATAACTTTCCAGATTGAAGACGTGAGACAGGATGATGTTCTTGTGTCTTTATGAGGACCCATACTGTACTCGCATTCAACAGGCTGTAAAAATATGAGGTTCTTAGTGTGCCCCCTTTATAACCACTTTGAACCTGGCATCTTTATTTTGGCCATGTCATTATACACATTCTTTTCAAAACTAAAATATATATATATATTTGCCTGTTGTAAAGCAATGGCATGTCTACCAAATGTGTGCAACTTAATAACTCGATTTTCAGACCGCCGCGTGGCCTTCAAATCAAGTCCCGATCTAGACAAAAATGCTGCACAGTGCACACCCCTGGTGTAGAGCAGTGGTTCTCAATGTGCGGTCCGGGGACCCCCAGGGGTCCTTGAGGGAGTTCCAGGGGGTACCCAGCTAAATGATGGATAACTAGAAAAAGTGCTCCTCGGAGCACAGGTCTCCGCCAGGTCAGGAAGGTTGTTGTGGCCTCCTGGTGGCGCTATAATAGGCCAATGTTTAAAGGGTTACATTTGTTCTTAGGCCTTGCACGGCAATCAGACACAGCATTCATGGTTTGAGGCATTTTGTGCAAAAAAAAGTTTGCTAAATTAGACCTGCTGGTGGCGCTATAACAGGCCAATGTTAAAAGGGTGGCATTTGTTCCTCAACATAGTGTGAATGTGCGTGCAAAGTTTGACCGCAATCGGACGGTGCGTTCATGATTTGCGGAATTTTGTTAAAAACAAGCCACTTATGCAAACTTTAGATGTCAATCTTAGCCAATGAGGATGGAATATGAAAAATCTAACACATCCGTCTTGATCACATTGGAGATTGGAGATCATGTGTACCGATTTGCGTGAAATTTGGATAAAATCGGAAGAAGTAATATAACTTTTTTTTTAACTTAAGTCGGCCTCCTGGTGGCGCTATAAAAGGCAAATGTAAAAAATGCAGGGCAAAGGTTTTTCCTTGACCTCTAGGGAGTGCGCATACAAAGTTTTACACAGATTGGTGCAGTTATAGGTAAAAACACAAATTGGCCTGTTATAGCGCCACCATGAGGCTGGTTTGAAAATTTTCAAGTGGCATTTCTTCCTCGGCATAGTGGAAATATGCGTGCAAAATTTCACGGAAATTGCATGCTGTGTTCATGATTTGAGGCATTTTGTTGAAAACGAAGCACTCCTGCAAACTTTGGAAGCCCTTTTTAGCCAATCAGGATGGACATGAAAAATCTGAAAGACCCGTATTGTTAAATGACTATAGAGATACTGTGTACCAATTTGCGAGATTTTTGGACAAAATCTGTAGGAGTAATGTAAAAAAATATGTTTTGCACAAATCGGCCTCCTGGTGGCGCTATAAAAGGCCCATGTGAAAATTTTTAGGCAGAAGTTCGGAATTGGCATCCAGGGAGTCTGTGTGCACAGTTTCGCTGCGATCAAGCCAATGGTGGCGGAGATTAGCTGGTCACAGACGGACGGACACACGGACACACGGACACACGGACACAAGGACACAAGGACACAAGGACACAAGGACACAAGGACACACGGACACACGGACACACGGACACACGGACACACGGACACAAGGACACAAGGACACAAGGACACAAGGACACACGGACGGACGGGGTGGAAAACATACTCTCTCGCCATGCCTTTCGGCCTGGCGGAGACAATTAGTAACCAAATGGACCCTTATGTGTCTGTAACTCTGAGAGTGTACAAATGGAACCAAATGGACCCCAACGGGTCCATTTGGTTCCATTTGTACACTCTCAGAGTTAGATCAACATTGATTTTACAATATGAATTGGGGTCCCAGAGATAGAAATGCCGTTAAATGGGGGTCCGTATAGCCTAATGCATGTCAAACTGGGGGACCTTGAAATTAAAATGGTTGAGAATCACTGCTAGTGCCATAACAATCTTCTCTTATGGGGGTCCCTGGCATATCTTTTCAAATGGGGGTCCGCGGGCTAATAAGTGTCAATTTGGGGGTCCTTGACATGAAAAGTTTGAGAACCACTGGTGTAGAGGGTCCTCTGGAGATGTTTTCAGTGAAGAGATGGATTGAAGAGGGACAGTGTAACTGTATTGTTATATTGTCACATTTGATCAATAAAAAAACCCTAATCACATACATATACAAATTATATATATTTTTGGTGCTCCTTACAGTTCAGTTGATGCTCCTAAATCTTTGTTGCTTTTTGAGTTGATACAGTGCTGCCCAGTGTAGCATTGGTGAATCTATCTCTGGTCGGACGCTATTTTAACCCATTGAGGCCTGAGGTTCTGATTCTGCAAAATGTCTTCTAAATCCTAAACGGTTTTCTGAAAAACTTATGTTTCTATATCAGTGGTTTTCAAACTTTTTCATGTCAAGGACCCCCAAAATGATATGAATTTGGCCGCGGACCCCCATCTCAAAATATTTTGTTCCAGGGACCCCCAGAAGCAAAGATTTGATTAAGGGTTAAAGGGACTACACCATGAATTTGAACTTTTTCTTATTTTTTTGTGTGTTTTTGGTCTCCCCTACCTCTCTTCTATCCCCAAAACTACCCCAATTTGAACACTCAGGCTTTCACAGCAAATCTGGGGTTTTCTGTAAATTGGTCTCAAAACAGGCCAAACTGATTTGGTCCCTGACGTGACGTGACGTCAGGGTACAATCCATCCCGTTTTTCAGTTCCAACCAAAAAATAATAATATATATATATATTTTTTTTTTTCTTTTTTTTACTTTTTCCACACAGAACCAGGAGATAACATGCATACAAACTTTCTCAATAGCGCCCTGTGCGAAACAGGACAATGTGGTATTGCAGGTGAAAGTGCTTTATAAGCCAGAGAGAAGTTAGTTGGAATATCTGAGGCTTGATTTAGGCTCAAACCTTTTGAAAAACGTTTGAGGGACATAAACAATATGATATTAAATATTATTATTATTTTTTAAATTCATGGTGGTATCCCTTTAATGTTTGCTTTAAAAGAATATATATATTCAAAGATTTGCAAAAAAATCAAGATTATTCAAAAATAGCAGATCTGCAAGCTCGTACGAGCTTGTATATCTGCTATTTTTGAATAGCCAAAGAAATCTAAAAATTACAGATGAGTTCCCGGTCTCAATGGGTTAAAGACGTCACGCGCACGTCGCTTAACACCTACACGACAGGTCACACAATGGACAATTGATATTCATCTAGGCTCATTCCCATGTTAATTCACACTGGTGTGACACCCGGCAGTCGGCAGCCTTTTGGTAAACTTTGTTGAGGTGTGAACTTAAGGGTTGTTTCTAATCGATGGATGTGCGTGCGCGTGCTCCTGCTCAAGAGACTGGTGGGACGCAGTGTTGCCAGATTCTGTGAGAGAAACAAGCAACCAGGTCTACAAGCAAAGCAGATCTACAAGCTCACAACGCGCCGCGATGCGACGCGTTGTGAGCTTGTAGATCGGCTATTTTCAAATAAAATATTGGCGGAAAATTATAATCAGATCTGGCAACCCTGGTGGGACGGCGTGTTACCGCGTGCAATGACCAATGCAACGAGGGTTATGGAAACCTGCACAGACCCTCTCACAGGCCCTTAGGAACCATGCCATAAACATGCAGGCTTAACAGTCACACAGAGCCGTATGCCATGAAAAGCTAATAACCCTGCAAATTACAGACATGGAGAGATTATCATTCAGATCAAGCTCTACCCTAGGCCTACTGGGGCAGTTGAATCGGTCTCTATGTATTGTTGTCTGCTGGGCTATTTTTAGAGAGGTTTTCCACTATGCTAAAAGCCTCCCAAAAGAAATTCCAACCTCAAGTCGTAGGTAGATTTTCTGGTGAACCAAAGGTCAGGTGTGGATTGTTTCCGAGTCCCCTTCTGCCCAGTCATTATGACGTTAGCCTCCACGTCACCGACAATAATGGTCCTCAGTCTCCCCGTGCGTCTAACTCCTGTAATCTTAGCTATGGTGAGGGAAACTTAGCTCTGTAATAACAACAGTCTACCCTATTGTTTATTTCCATGGCTTTCTATTTTTAGCATACCATGTCTTTCGGTAGTCATTGTGACAGAAATAGATTTCGCAATTCACATAGTATTTATTGTGTTTTCAGCAGCAGGCCATGACGGAATGGAATGAGGCTGAGTCCGAAAGTATAAATATGCACCTCTTGCCAAGATAGCTACAGTGACGGCAGTTCATAGAGTTTGTTTTGGACTCAGTGTAAGCACGATAACACTTGCCTTCAGGTGCATGTTGTTCCTTATAATATGTTTGTCTGTACTGAAGGGGAAAACAAGTTGTCTTTTCATTACTGGGTGTTCAGTAATGTGGTGCAAAACTCTACTGTTCAGTGGTTCACTTGCTATGCATCTATCCTATGTGTTATATAACAGTATTACATTTTATTAATACATTATATATAAAAAATTAAATATATTAAAATATATTAAAATATATTAAATTAACATTTAACAGTTTACATATTAAGTAGAGATTTTCAGGTGCTGTAATGCAGAATTAAATAGCCATATTGCAACAACAATGTCATTTCCCACCACGTAACTGCTGCACCTTCTGAAAACAAAATTTGTAGACTACAAAAGTGGTCAATTGTATAGCAGTAATTATCTCCACCGGCCAGGCCGGACAGCCGAAGGCCGGAGTGTGTGCGCGCGCGTGTGTGTGCGTGCGTGCGTGTGTGTGTGTGTGCGTGCGTGCAAGTCTGTGCCCGTGTGTCCGTCTGTGAGCAGTTAATCTCCGGCACCACTGGACAGATCAGACTGAGTGAATGTGGGTGTCAATGGGTGTGCCTACCGCTCACTTAGGTTGGACAAATTATACCTCCTAAAGTGTCTAACCAAAAGTACAGGAAGGCTGGACAACTTGTACAGTACTTCCTGCACTTCCGGTTATACACTTCCAGCAGTAGCTCTTCCAGGCATTACCTCCTCATGACATGGAGATGAAACTGGGTACAAAGTGATCTCACCTACACAAGTACATTGTACACACATTGTATGGGTGCTTTAACCCTCTGTCTCTGTCTGTCTGTCTCTCTCTCTCTCTCTCTCTTTCTGGCTGTAGTTTCTGTTAGGGTACATAATAAGCAGAGGCAGATCTCTAGGCTATAGAGAAACAGCTCATCATCATGGATTTACAAATACTGGAGTCCATTTTAGAGCAGGCCATATTCAGAGCAACTCATGTTGCAACATGATTTCCCCTCCAACGAGTAGATCTCTGATAATAACACAGCCTCCATATCCTGTATAATGGCACAGTTTAAAAATGCAACATCACAACCAATATACACACACACACACACGCATGCACGCACGCATGCACGCGCGCGCGCACAAACATGCACAAATAGCAGCTATGGACATCTGTCTGTGACCTAAAATGCACAGGGAAAAAACTTTTTCTGCATCCTTCCCTTTGTGTGCAAGTTGTGCAACAGATGACTATATGTATGAGCTGCACATCTTTTTTTATTTTCAAAACTGGCTTAAGGGAGGATGGAAACCACTGTCTGTATCAGACTACATGTGTTTATCTAATAAAGCTAATTCTGTGTCTAATGACTCATGCCAAAATAGCATGTTCTTAGATAGATAACCTGTAGGTTATAGATCTATCGATATCTATCATTTACAGAACAATGATATTTTTCACACAAAAGGAAACCCCACTTTTCTTTTTCTATTCATGAATACTGACAGAACCTTCTTTGCAAATGCACAATGCTGAAGGTAAAAACAAAAAAAACCTTCACTAAAGGCTCTGCACATCCCCGCTGCAGCTCTGTGCAGCTGCTGTGGCGTGCCTTTGAACTGCCTCAAAAGACAATTCATCAACTAAAGGCCCCTTCTCGTCTCTAATTACTGTCTCTGTATTACAGGGCAGAGTCAGAATTCTAAGTATTCTGCATCGTTGCATTCACTTTGTGAGGGTTAGAATGGCAGAATCCGAGCACATTTGGAACTGGAAATGTTCATTCTGGCCACTCTAACTCAAAAGCTTTCTTGAACCCTCATTTAGCCCAGCTAATTGACTGAGAACATGCTCTTATTTATTATAGTGCTAGGGGTGTGTTGGGGATAGGGAGTGTTGCAGGAGAGGGAAGGATTACACATGCACCAGTTTCAACTGACCTTCTGGCACCGGGCCTGCAGAGCGTTCAGCATTCTCTTTTCCTTTTTTTTAAATCTCTTTCTGTAATGGCATACCTCACTTAAGAGAAAGAGGATACTGTTTGTTTCTCAGAAGTTTGCTACAGGCACTTTCTAGGTAGAGGTAGATGTCACAGGGCACTGTGACTGAGGGCATGCTGCCCTCAGTCACAGTGCCCTGGTATATGGTAGCCCATGTTTTCATGCAGGACAGTTTTAATGCCCCCCATTTTACTGATGCACAGTTTTTGAATGCAAAGAAAGTTAATGCCCCCCCTTTGACAAAAATATGAACGATTCATAGACTTGGAGCAAGTCATTAGTTAACCATTATAGTCAGCCAGTGCCTTCTGATGTAAAGTGTGAATTACTTTTTCAAAGAAAAAGTCTTTAAGGAACAAACTTCTTTATCTTCTTACAGAACATAATCTTAGAGCTCACCCTGTACAGAAACCCCCCTCCCCCTTTTAATATCCCCCAGGGGTCTAAACCCGGTCCTCTCCTTTCTCAGCTCTACACCAAATGTCTCCACTGAAAAATAGCTGATCGACATCTTGAATCTTTGCTTGAATATTTTAGCATGCATCTACTTTAAATTGTAGCCGCTGAACAAGCTCAAAGTGTTAGGACTTCTCAACATCTCACTGACAGTGACGAGGCGATTTATCAAAGCGGTAGGCTACAACAGATCAAATACTATACGTTTCCTCATTCACGAGATAAGCTGTCAAAACACACACAGACACTCTTCAGCAGAGGCTACGGCAAAAGTGAAAACCATAAAAGAAAAAATGAAACATTGGTGCCTTTATATCCTCCTCCTGACATGCAATATGCATCCATGGGCTGTTTTGACTGTGACTCCCAAGGGGCTCTCCGGAGAAAGACAAAAGCATTCCGACATCCCAGACTTCAATGGGCTGTTTTTACCAACCTTTCTCCATTTTGTCCCACCATGGACACAAAAGGAGATATAGGTTAAGATTCGGGGCCGACTCATAAAAGCCACGCTGCATGTGGCTGTTCGACTGACCTCCTTTTCATCTCTGGCACAAGGTCTAGATTTTGATATACAAGATGGATGTGACCCATATCCGTAGACACACAAGAAGCGTGGAGCGTGTGTCACCTGAAAATAGACGGCGACAGAAAGGAGAAGCCGGTGTTGACGAAAAGTAGAAAAATAGAACAATGCTTCATGTTTATATGCATCCGGAGTGTGAAACACGAAGGCGGGTGAAACTATAATCATAGCTCATAACACCCACTGAGAGATGGAAAAGGCCTGAAATAGAGGTCAGGCTCCTTACCCATAATGTATCTGATGAAAAAAATGAAACCACAGTGAATGGGAAGACAAGGTTTGTGCAGGGCCGGCGAGGACTGAAAGGATGACTGCACGTGCACACGCTCCCATGTTGCGTAAACACTCAATGCATGCACGCTGAGGGTGCACTCACAACTGCACTCTCCTTTCACGGTTTTGAAGTGCTGATTGCAGGATGTTTGGATGAGAAGTCGCTGGTGTGCAGATTGTGCGCGTGTGTGCATTTTTTGCTTGTTTTGTGTGTGTGTGTGTGTTAGATTATTAGAGTAACCCCCAAGGGAGCACACAGCACCAGGATCAATACCATAAGACACACACAAGAGTACATGAAGAGGCAATATCAACCAATAGATACGTAGAGACTAGAGAGAGAGAGAGATGCAGAGAGATGCAGAGAGTTACCATTAAGTCTTGGTGCAGGGTCATTCATTGCTTAGCCACTTAAACCCTCTAGTCTAGTCTTAGTGAAACTTGTTGCAATTGTACTTTTTTCCGTCACCAAATCTCCTTGTCAAAAATAGGGATCTATACTAGGGCTGCTAGTATTTCCCTCTATATCAAATCTCTTTACCTAAAAAAGTTGACTCACAAGCTTCGTGACTCACTGTGAGCTTGTAGATCGGCTATAATTTGCTGAGTGTTCACCCCCCCCCCCCCCCCCCGGAATAGAGATGCCAAAAGGTTCCAGTGATTTACGATGTCTATCGCGTGCCTACTATTCTGCACTTTCAGTTCACTTTACCATCAACGACACAGAGCAGATGGAAGGGGGTCCTTATCTGCCCTCCTGTTTGTGTCTGAGAGCCTTTGAGTCACCTACGGTAACAGGGGAGACATGAGGCCAGTAGTCCTCACAGCAGGATCAATCTTTCTGCAACGATTCACAGTTGCCGCAGGGCGCGGAATAACGTGTTTGGTGCGGTGAGTCAGCGCGCCGGCAGCATGCGTGTGTGTGTGTGTCTGGCATGTGCTCTGCAGTTGGCCCCCCCGTGCGTCCTCCTCCAGAGTTCACAGAGGAGCAGGTGTGTCTACGAACAACGAAGTTGTAAAACCACCCCTTTGATAGGCTGCATTGGCCTCGGTCCAATAGACCTCACAGGCACGATGACACACAGCCAGGCCAGGCCAGGCCAGCACAGCCCGTTCCACGTGCTGATCTGTGATCTGCGCTCTCGCCATGCAAGCAGGCTCGGTGAGCTTGTGCACTGCACTGTACAAACTGGGGAATCGTGGAGGATAATGACGGTATACTAAGTAGGGTATTAACCCATTTAGACCGGGAACGCATCTGTGTCACTTTAGATGTCTTTGGGCGATTCAAAAATAGCAGATCTACAAGCTCATAGCGCGGCACCGAGCACGCTTGTAGATCTGCAATTTTTTGGAAAAATCTTGAATCTTTTTTTGCAAATCTAGATTTTTTTAAGCGAACATTTTTTAACTCATGTTAAAACTTCTGGGGTCCCTGGAACAAAATATTTTTTAGATGGGAGTCCGCGGCCAAATACATATCATTTCAGGGGTCCTTGACATGAAAAAAGTGTGAGAACCACTGATATATAGCAACATACCTTTTTTAGAAAAGGTATGTTTTTTTAAGACATTTGTAGAATCCCCCCAGAAGCAAAGATTTGAGTTAAAATGTTCGCTTAAAAAATATATATATATTCAAAGATTTGCAAAAAAAATCTGCTATCTTTCCCCAAAGAATAGCAGATCTACAAGCTCATAGCGCAGCGCCCGGTGCCGCGCTATGAGCTTGTAGATCTGCTATTTTTTAATAGCCCAACGAAATCTAAAATGACACAGATGCGTTCTCGGTCTGAAAGGGTTAAAGACATACGCACGCGCACGCACGCGCACGCGCACGCACACACGCACGCACGCACGCACGCACGCACGCACGCACGCACGCACGCACGCACGCACGCACGCACGCACGCACGCACGCACACACACACACACACACACACACACACACACACACACACACACACACACACACACACACACACACACACACACACACACACACACACACACAGACTCCATGAGCATTACGATGATAATGTTAATCATGACAGCCATGCCGCACTACAGTTTGCAGCAATGTTGCACGTTGGGATTCTGACATTGACCTGGATGGATGTAGCCTGCCAGAGAGAGGCAGTTTCTAATGGAGCTGGGCTCTGCAGATTAGCTGAGCCTATACACAGCAGAGGACATGCAAACATATAGGTCAAATGTAGGCCAGAGAGAGTGCTATACGTGAAGTGTGTGACAGTAACAGAAACATCCCCTTAAGACGTCGCTGTGTTGTTCCCCCTGTTGCTTTTCCTGGCAGTGTGACAGACGGATTTAGATGTGATCAGACTCTTGAGAGGTTTATTTCCAGACTCCTAGTGCCTTTTTTAAAGGGGTAATTCCGTCTATTTTTAGTGATGTTCCAATCCTCTGGTTTCTATCTCGGGCAAGCAGTGTTTCTAAATTGAGAAACATCTCTAAGTCTGGATGCGTGCTGCACTATAATTAGCTCAATCCCGGATTTGGCGCTGACTCATGTTATTGTGGTTATTTACGGTAGCAGCGTACAAGGCAGGAATGAGAGTACGTTGGGTCGGACATCATTTGTTTTCAATAATGTCAGCTAATGGACCTCAGATCGTTCCTCTCTGCTGGTGAGTTCTGTGAAGAGAGAACATATCCTTCTTGGTTATGCAACTGATGTAGACACCATTATAACTGCATCCTGTCCTGAAGCTCTCAAGTTATAGGCAATATACACCACTACAGTATGTGCACCCTATGTACCTGAGTCAAATGTCTATCAAAGGCCTGAGGTGTGGCAGTTACTGCATGACTATATCAGTCTACATCTCTTCCTTTCTGAGGGCTGCAGGCCAGGGTTTGTGTTGCAAGACCTGGTACACGTTTTAACGCAGTGTCTGTTGTTTAGAGTCTTATGACTATATCAGTCTCTCACTTTGCCTTGCATTCTAGGAAGCAGGGCGTTCTCCTGAGTATCTGTTTGGGGGTGGAGACCAGTGTGAGTCAAACAGACAAAGGCACACAGGAATGAGGAGTGGGTGAAAATATGTATTGGATAGGGCTGCTTAAAAAATATAATAATAATCTAAATGCATACAAACCCACCCCATCTACTCTTCTTCTGCCTGCACAAATTTTATTCTAATAAGACATTTGTCAGGCTAAAGTGTAACATTATGTTTTGTTCTTGATTCTACAGTCCTGCACACAGGTATAGACGTAGTTGTCATGGGTTTAATGTATCCAGCGCTATTTTGCTATTTTCGGGACAAAATACGCAGAGCACAACACCGGCACTAGGCTCTAAACGCCCCTGGATTATTCATAGGTGTGTCCTTTAAGAACAGGTTGCACCCTTGGTAGGCACATTCTTTAGTGGCAGAGATCAGAAGATTAATTGATTATGAGAAATAATCGCAAGACCTAGTGAGGACACTTGGAACAAGATGCATACAAGTGGATAAATATTACTGTAAGAGTCAGAAAAGATTTAGCCTTTAATATGTTGAGATTTACCAAGGGGAATGGTACTCAGTAATTCAACTTTTAACTTAAGCCTTAATGTAACATGATGATTATACCGGCTGCCCCCCCCCCAACCTCCCCTTTCTGTGGTAATAGCAGGGTGATGAAGCCCCTTATTAATTTGTTGTCTGTTCAACAGCCTGTCTGGGTATAGGCTGCAGTCACGAGCGCAGATGAGTGTGTGAATGCAGTGGTGGGTGGGTGTTAACTGTCTGTCTGAGGGTGTGTGTCAAGTGTGTGCTTGTATGAGTCTGTTTGTGGGTGCGTGCGTACACGTGTAGGCATGAGTGGGGTGCAACAGTTAATCAGACTAATTGAATAAAATTAAAATTCGGAAATGGCATACATGTATCTACAAATGTCAAAGTGTTAAAATAGGGCTAATCAGAATAATCAATTTATTAGATTATAAAAAATCTATTCTATTTTTTCCCATGTTGATTTGTTGACATATAAAACATAAAAAAAGATATAAACAAAATGCTTATTGATTCTTTGATTAATCGAAAATGTCATCGATAGAATAATTGCTAAGAAAATAATGGATATCTGCAGCCCTACAGGTACATGTGTGTAGAATATTATTTGCAAACAGTAAGTCTGTGTAGGCTACAGCACTGGGGCTAACATCTGTACGTCTGTGTAGGCTACAGCACTGGGGCAAACATCTGTACATCATTCAGTCACATGAGCCTCAACCACGCATTGAAGCATAACACGTGATGTGCAGGGAAGCACACGCACACATATGCAATCACTTTAGATGCACAGTAAACAGGAATCCTTTGAATAAACAAAGTCCAGGTGAAAACCATGGAATTAGAATGCGATCTGCTCTAATTTGCGGCGAAAAACCCCTCTCAGATGAGTGCATGGAGACATGCAACCTCAGGGTTAGACACAGAAACCGTTCCGCTGGAGATTAAAATATGCAAAGTCAGAAAGACAGGTGGAGTAGTTTCATTTTCAATTCCTGCACCCACACAAACGGCATTGGTTCTAACCCACCTACAGTTACAGTATGCAACTCAAAAGACAAAGATAGAGCTATAATGCTGCGAGGTTCTCTCCCTTTCTCTCTTCTCCACCCCATGTGGTCATACAATGCACTTGACACACTCTGACTCACCATGTCTCGCTGTCTAAAAAGGTCACATAACGGCTCATAACTGTACCAATTAGGGCTATACCTGTGCAGAGAGCGTCTTCTCTGGCAAATGAGCCTACTGTAATTGCTGATATGATTAACCCATTAAGATGCACTCTAAGCTTCAGTGATAACATGGCCCACACAGCCTTCTAGGCAGTGCAGGGCAAAGTCCTATAGTGCTACTGTGCTAACCTTCTCAGTAGGTGTACAATCTTGGTCTTTTTTATTGTTCTCTATGTCCTGAATAGATGCTTCTGCATTGGAAGCTACTAGTGTGCAGCAACTACTTTTTAATGTTGACTATCATTGGCCGGCACCTAAAAAGAACTGGTGTGCATTGTGCTTCTTTGAATTTTGCAATCTTACATAAAAAAAAAAATCTGCATAGAATGCTTTTTACTTGCAGGGACTTAATCCTAATTCATAAATTCACGTCAGGCCTCAGTTTTCAAGATTTTAAGGTATTTACTGTCATGTGCTTACAATAAAGATGTTGAGATTGCAGGCAAATAAATTATTGTACTCATAGCTTCCTCTTGTGGATAAAATAAATAAATAAATAATAATAATACATTGAGATAAAAAATTGTCAGAATGAAGAACAAAGCAAAACTATATAAATAGCATGTCAGTAATGGTGTAGGCCTACAATTAACCATCATATACTGTATAGTTAAGAATAGCATGAATAGTAATGTGGTTGTAATCCTTATCCTGTACAATGCAACGGCATCGTCTGTTGACCTGTTTTTATCTGTAGGCAATTTGTAGTGGGGCTAATGTGTCAGACAGTGAAGAGGTAATATGAGCTTTGACCAGCCATTTGGAAGTAATTAATGACTGGTGTTAAGTGCAAGAAGAGCGGTAGCCATTCAGACAGAGAGAGAGAGAGAGAGAGAGCGTTTGTTTTTGGGACAATGGTGGTCTTTTTCACACATGCATGGGCAAACGGACTGGGGGGCAGCGAAAGGTTATAAATGTTGGTGAATGCTTTACGATTAGCAAGCTTTCAGGAAGCAGGATGAGAGAGAGGAGGAGACAGACACGGAAATGGAGAGGGTCATTTTTATCTTTTATCTCTGACATGGATGCAATTTTTCCGATTTAATGTTGGAAAAAGGATACAATCCCCTTCTGTTTTCCTTCTGTGGGAACAGTGTCATTTTTCTCTGTCTTCTTATCGCTGCTTCTTTCTTATGACGGATGGTGGAGATGAAGGAGATCTGTTAATAGGATTGATACAGTAAGCCTTTCCACCTGCTGCAGCGATCTACAATCTCATAACGCTTCACACTGCGACGGGTTGTGAGCTTGTAGATCATGCTATTTTCTGTGCGAGACACGGCACGCAAACCAAGTGTAACTCAGGCTTGCAGACAACAGCAGTTTCTCCTCAAAGCTCCATATCATTAGCTTCAGCAGCTGACACCAGTGCGGCAGTCATGGGCGTGTGTACAGTATGTGTGGTTGGGGGATGGGGGGGGGGGGGGGGAGCAGATAGAACCGTGAGGGGAGAGGATTGGTCCCGTGCAGTGGTGGAAAGTAACTAAGTACATTTACTTAAGCACTGTACTTAAGTACAATTTTTAGGTATTTGTACTTTATTTGAGTATTTCCAATTTCCAATACTTCTACTCCACTACATCTCAGAGGCAAATATTGTACTTTTACTCCACTACATATACTTGAAAACTTTAGTTACTAGTTACTTTTCAGATATAAACCATGATATAATGAAACATACATTAATCACTTTAGCCCTATTTTATACCTAGGCTATTTGAAAATAGCCGATCTACAAGCTCACAACGCGTCGCATCGCGACGCGTTGTGAGCTTGTAGATCTGCTATTTTCAAATATTTAGTACTTTTACTTTTGGTACTTTAAGTACATTTTGATGCCAATACTTTTGTACTTTTACTCAAGTAAATTTTTAATTCCGGACTTTTACTTGTAACTGAGTATTTTTATATTGCAGTATTGGTACTTTTACTTAAGTAAAGAATTTGAGTACTCTTTCCACCACTGGTCCCGTGTGCATGCATGTGTCAGAGAGAGGGAGAGAGAGAAAGAGAGAGAGAGAGATTTGAGAATAAAAGGGACAAACTTTGCACTGTTTTTTGTACACTCATGCTATTTGAAAATAAAAGGGAAAAACTTTTATCACTGTTTTTCTGTACACTCATACTATGTGGGTGGTGGATGGGGGAGTGGGCCTGTCAGTGGTTCAGCCACAGCAGGGGCCACCTGGAAGCTGGCGGCATGTTTGTGTGGTGAGGCTGTGGGCAGGCCCCTGGGACACTACATGCCTGCCTGCCTACCTGCCCAGTGCCCACTGACTCCTGTGAAAACTGCAAGAGCAGTGACAGAGCAGGGAGAGGAAAGTACGCGGTGTTCCGGCTAAATACCAGATGGGCAGACAGCCACAGACAGGGCTGGTAAACACTCGTGTGTGTAGGGAGGGTCGGGTCCCTCCCTACACTCACACACACACACACACACACACACACACACACACACACACACACACACACACACACGCGGTACTGTAGTACAAGTTTCCCCCGTATTACAAGTTTCCCCCGTAGTGCAGTGTAGGCCTATTTGTTCAGACTGTATACAGCTGGACAGACCACAGCCACCACTTTAAAGACATTCTGGGTAAATGGCCTGTGTACATGTGTGACAAACAGACCAGCGTCAAAATCCCCTTTGAAACACCTGCGCACCAAACAAACAAGTGGGCTCTTCTTGCCCCCTTTCTCTCTCTCTCTCTCGTGGTTCTCATTAGCAGGAATGACAACAAACGGAACGCCCCCCAATTACTACCGCATACTTTATGTTATGGTTTGTGGTAAAAAGCTAAAAACAAAAAATAAACATTGGTGAAACACTGGACACGCAAACTGGAGACCAGGAATTGGCCTTTGATGTTAACATAACCGAATGTCAGGACAATAAGTGACGATAAGAAGTATTATCCTTCCTTAGAGGAAGGTGTTATGACCTGACATGCTTGTAAGCATGACAACATGCACTAGTGTAAAATCGTTTCTTAAATACAAGGGGTATACGTGCTATGTTAACATGTGCCTATAACCCATCCCTCTTTTCCACTCATCACACACTTGCTGCTCTTTTGGAAAATGCTGTTGCAGAAATGCAGGAATTTTTCTTTTGTTTACTAAAGGGACCATTATTTTCAGGACCCTTAAATTAAGTGTTTATGCACGTGTACATTTATGAGCATACATACACGCACAATATGCGTTTTCATCAGCATGGGGGACAGTTATTCTTTTAACCACATCGACATCACGCCCTATAGAACGTGTGAAAGGAGGAAGGAAATCGATGTCACGTGATTGTGCAAACAAGGGTGCTTCTTGTGTGAATTTGACTCATTTCCGTGGCTTGAGAGCTTGTAAAACTAATATTTGGACATCCCGTTTTCATTTTCCATACGATCCATCTCATAACCTCAATGCCTCCAAATATCTGTATGTGTACCTCAAACAATTTGAGTGCTTAGCACACCTAGTGACTGCACCTCTCAACACCAATGGATGGTGGTCCACTAATAATGAGTGGGACAGAACAACATGATAAACATCTACAGTATGTGAGAACTGAAAACAAGCCTAATCTTATTATTTGCCTTATGTGAATTGTGGTAAAAAACGGGCAAATTTAGTAATAGATTGTGTGTTTTTTAATATTTGTCGGGACTCAGCACACCCAGTTTGAAACGGGAACAATCCTGAACAAACTGGGATGTCTGATCACCGTAGGCATATAGCTAACTGACCACCACCGTGGTTACTGAATACACTGAGAGACTATATATTACTGATGATACTTATGAAATGATATGCCTGGAACTACCTGCTGCACAAACAAGAGGGGTGAGAGGACTTACAAAAATAAAATCAGTTGTTAATGTAAGTGTTACTATAGTTTCACACTCAAAGATAAATCGACAACACTGGATTTGACTTACTTAGAGGGGATATACAATAAGGTACACAGGGAATGGGGAAAGAGGGCTGAGATGAGGGAAGGGAGTCAGACATGAAGTAACAGGTATTTACCATGCTTACGCACGTTTTCATTTTTATTTATTTTTAATCAGTCTCACAAATGGTTTCAGAAATAGTATCAGTTTCATAAACCAACATGATTTCCACAGGCTCATGTAAATCTTCACAATGCATGACAATGTGAATGCATATAGTGCTAAATTGCCAATATAAGCTCAAGAAGTTATTATACTCCATCACCACGACGGTGTCACGGAAATAACTGATGCACTAGCTCACAACGCATTGTGAGATAGCAGATGAGTTCTTGTCGGCATTGTCGGGCATTAGACAAGGCTCTACTAGGCCGCGAGGGCAGCGGCAGCAACAACATCCTCGGCCATGTACAATAGGGAGAAGTGACAGTGCAACGGCCCCTCTCCGGTTCTCCGGCGGGCGTCATCTCCTCTACGGCCAGCCAGATAACCCCACGAGACAAAAGAGTTTCCTGTCAGTCAGATAATCATCAGACATCACAATCACTTCCTCTCTTCCTCCAGTCTGGCAGCCGATATGTCAGCCAGACTCATGCACACTGGCTGCACGAGGCAGGGGTCTGAAACAGCTGCAGACACTGATCTGTGGTCAGCGTGTGCAGTTTTTTTGAGGGTCATGCAAGGGGGGGGGGTACTTTCATTGAAAGTGTGCTAACTTCCAACCTGAGCTAATCACGCCTTGTGTGAGTGGTGTTAGGCTGGTCAGAGGTGAAAGGTCATTACACTCCATTAGAGAGGTCAAGCCTATGATAATCTGCACCTCTGACACTGCCACCGGACAGACACCAATTGGCGGCCATGATCTGTGGAATAGATCACATCCTGCTGGGCAACATGGCCTGTATGGATGAACTATTTTTTTTAAATAAAAGTGCCGGATTGCGTTTGAAACAAGTGATCCTTGATTAGCCCTTCAAGAAGTTTGCAAAAAATGACTTAGGCCTTAGGCCCTGTATTGTAGCGAGGATGACCCACATTGCATTATAACGGAATAATATCAGATTACAGGATACTAAGCAGCGGAGGAAAGAGCCTGGAAAGACCCTGCTGCAGTGCAGTTTAAAGTGCCTGCTCAGAAAATCTAATATTAGGATAGGTGCACATACTCTATATAGAATTTGCTGAAGCATTATAGCTTAAAATGAGTTGTGTCAAATTAAATCAATATAAAAACAAAAACGTATGTGCATGAGTTAGCCCAGCGGCCCCAGCATGCAGTGCAGTGGATGTGTATGCATAGCCCCCTACACGTCTGGATGTGTATGCATGTGTGCATATGTAAGAGAGAGAGAGTGAACGAGCGAGCGTGAGAGATTAAGAGAGAGAGATAGAGAGCGACAGAGGGGTAAGTTGAGGTGAGGTGAGTTGAGTTGAGCTAAGGGAAGATCTCTGTGAAAGTGAAACCGGGTCAGTGCGTCGGGGGATTCCTCGGCTGCAGGAAACTCCGCTTGCCGCTCGCTCGGCACAACAACAAGGCATCATGGGGCACCACGGCTGTGGTCTACTCTCCTCTATTCCATCTCTGTCAAAACAGTGGAACATGATATCCAGCATGCAAACTGGAAACCAGAAACTCTCGTGGACTGCATTTGTAAATCCCATTAGAGTAAAGCTTGCGTCATGTATTGAAGGCTGCTGGATAAACACGGCTCGTTGCAAACAAAAAGGACCCCTAGTACGTACTGTACTAATGAGATGGCACACACACACCCCCACACTTATGCGATCTGACACACGAAGGTGCTATCCCACACACACGCCTACTTGTACCCACCACCACCCGCATAGAGAGGAGTTGAAAGGTTGCGTGTGCTATCCCAGAGAGAAAAGGCAATGAGTCACAGACCCCATCTGCTGCGAGGTTCTCTCCCTTTCTCTCCTCTCCGCCCCATGTGGTCATACAATGCACTTGACACGCTCTGACTCACCATGTCTCTCTGTCTAAAAAGGTCATATAACGGCTCATAACTGTACCAATTAGGGCTACCTGTGCAGAGAGCGTCTTCTTCTGAGCCTACTGTAATTGCTGATATGATTATATAAGATCACGGTATGGATAGATACTATAGATCACTATGACAGAGAGAAAGAAGAAATGAAAGGGTCTGCATGTTCTTTTCTCTCTGCATACTACTACTGCACATAAAACAGAAAGTGAAGTTTCTCACTTTCAAGACAGAAATGTCTTCGCCTTGCAGCTGGGGTTTTCAAGAATATTTTCTTAGAATTGATGATTGAAGAATGATGATTTAACACTATACTTGCTTTGTCTTCATAAGTGGCTCATTCTGAAGGTACTCTGAAGGTGTTTTATATTTTTAGATGAGAAAAACTGATAACTGCTGAATGGATTTTCACTACTTGCTAATCGAGGCTAGTTCAAATTTTCATAACTGCGAACATTCTATGGTGACTGGGGCAAAGTTTAAACAGACGGTTGTTTTGTCTACTTCAGACATGCACTCACTGTAGTGCACTGCCAAAGATCCAAACCTTCTCTCTAAGGGCCTAATTCATACTCTTCAGACTACTAATTATCCAGGACTGTAGCCAGACTGTAATGTCTGACTACATTTCCACAATCACTACCATTACCACCTTTATTATCCAGAATTTCAGCTGGAGATAGTAATGCAACTTCGCTTCACAGGTCCAAGATAACCAGTTTACATAGTGTTGTGATTGACATTAGCCTATGCAACAAAAAAAAATGCAGCAAGCAGTACATTTGGTAACAGAGATTATTTATTTATTTACAGACTTGATGCAAAACTCAGGTTTATGTTGCAAAACTTTTCAGAGCACTAAGTCAAATTTTATGTTTTGACACTGAAATCAGAGAGGGAATGAAGAAGCTACAGTATGTGTTGCATTAAACAAGGTTTGCCGGTTGAGCCACTCCAAGACTTTCAAGTTGTTGTTTCTGGACTGTCTCAGCACATCTATAATGGCATATGTAACATAATGTATTAGTTCTATAGAGTTATACAGGTGAAAAATACATACACCCCACAGTACTTGGCAATGGACAAAACTATAACACATTGTTGCAAACCATCTATCACCTATTTAGACATAATCAGTCAGACAGACCCGCTCAGCAAAGATGCGGGCCAGTGAACTGTTTGAAGTGTGTCTATTTGAAGTGCACAGCAAAGGAAAGCAGCTGGACAAGTTTCACCGCGGCTCTTCTTTTCTTGTACCACTTGAATCGGCACATCTTTGCAAGCCTCGCCGAACGTCGCATTGTTGTCACTAATACGACGCCGTGACTCACCTTGAATCACCCCGATCAGATGCAGCGGCTGCTCTCTATCGGCGCCAACGGCACCAGAATTTGAACCGCGTGCGAGTAACAATGTCAGCGAAACAAAAGCGAGCGAAACTTGTACACACCCACAACAATGGGGAATGTCAGTTGCAGAGAGTGTCACCGTGTTGCAGCTATAGAGCAGTTGCCGTGGTGACTCAGACGGGCATTGTGCATCGGGAAGGCTCATGTTCAGCAGCGTGCCTTCATCGTAACACTGAAGGCCAAACTGGTCATCGCTACACCTCCCCCTCTCTATCTCTCATCTTGCGTTTCACTTCTGTACACCTCTATTGTGTTGTTTGTAATCTTCCACTTGTCTTCTCTCCCCCCCTCAGCCTCTGAGTCACTGCTTTCTAGGGGAATGAGCGGGTAACCATGAATCATTGCTCCAGAGGTGAAAGTGTGATCGCTGATTCTCTCCCCACACCCCCCTCTCCCTCTTGTGTGTGTGTGTGTGTGTGCATGTACACAGTTGAAATTCTGAGTCTTAATATATCCATTTGTAGCCTGCATGGGATCAATCCCATTTTCGGTTTTCTGATCCGGTCTGGAGCGGAAATAACTCTACGTCTTCGGGTGGCCGGAACCCATGACCGGAACCTCCGGCGCTGTGCACCTCCAAAATGATTCCCCTAGTTTAAAATGTGTTTATAATCGTTTCTTTTGGTATAATAATCGTTTGGTATGTCCATCTTGGTAACTGGTAGCGGGGCTAGAGAGACTAAAGTAATTGATTCGCATTATGTGGGCATTATGTGGGCAACAAAAGCAATGCGATGCCAACCGGAACCAACCACCGGAACACAATAATTTTTTTCCTTTTTTCTAAACCTCAATTTAAGAATGAATACCAGGCTTTTCTCCGTGGTGGAAATGGGTGAAAGTTGTGGAAATGGGCTCTCAGAGTTTCACTGCTTTCTAGGGGAATGAGCGGGTAACCATGAATCATTGCTCCAGAGGTGAAAGTGTGATTGCTGATTCTCTCCCCACACCCCCCTCTCCCTCTGTGTGTGTGTGCATGTACACAGTTGAAATTCTGAGTCTTAATATATCCATTTGTAGCCTGCATGGGATCAATCCCATTTTCGGTTTTCTGATCCGGTCTGGAGCGGAAATAACTCTAGGTCTTCGGGTGGCCGGAACCCATGACCGGAACCTCCGGCGCTGTGCACCTCCAAAATGATTCCCCTAGTTTAAAATGTGTTTATAATCGTTTCTTTTGGTATAATAATCGTTTGGTATGTCCATCTTGTAACTCGTAGCGGGGCTAGAGAGACTAAAGTAATTGATTCGCATTATGTGGGCATTATGTGGGCAACAAAAGCAATGCGATGCCAACCGGAACCAACCACCGGAACACAATTATTTTTTTCCTTTTTTCTAAACCTCAGTTTAAGAATGAATACCAGGCTTTTCTCCATGGTGGAAATGGGTGAAAGTTGTGGAAATGGGCTCTCAGAGTTAAACGAACAAGTGTGCTGTATGCAGTTAATTAGGCGACCCCTATGATTCAGGCATGTGGGCTGTGAAACATGAGTAGTGGGCAGCAGCAACAGCAGCGGAGTGTAGAAGCATCAGCATAGTCACTGTCATACTGCTGCTCGTCATGTCCTCAAGGGAGACATGCAGCAGCTGTAACACCCCCACCCACCCACACACACACACACACACACTGTGTGCACATACACAAACACACAGTATATGTATGCGCACATACACGTACATGCACACACACACACACACACGTGCACACGTGCACACGTGCACACGTACACACGTACACACGTACACACACACACACACACACACACACACACACACACACACACACACACACACACACACACACACACACACACACACTGTGCGCACATACACAAACACACAGTATATGTATGCGCACGTACATGCACACACACGTGTACACACACACACACACACACACACACGTGCACAGGTACGAGCACAGGTTCCAACATCTCTGAAGAAGACGTACAATCAGTTCATTAATAGTTTCATTACCAGAGTGCATAGTTATAATGAAAATAATAAATGTTTTTAAATCAGTAACACACACATAAACTGCTTTAACTCACTGCATTAGCTTTACTACTTTTGTCAAAATGTATCCTTTAGCTCCTTTCGGCCATGGTATGAATGTCGTATGTGTTTTTGGCTTGTTTAGACGGATGGGATGCTGACGTGACCGTGCACATTCAACATAGGCTACACAGCGGTACATCAAAGATCTTCAGTGCGCGCTGCTTTAATTGGTCCAGTAAAGAATTGTCATTGTAACCATTGAGCCGCAGCTGCTTCTCTTGTTTTTCTATGATTTTGAAATACACAGATTTGTTGTCTCTACATTTGTTCAGAATGTAGAGCGATCCAGGAAGAAACAGGGTGCGTCCCCTGGTTAGAGTTGACTGCGTCCTTTCTGATTATTTTGCGTCAGAAGTGCTGCAGAATGCATAGTGTTCAACATCAATAAGCATGCGACTTTCATCACTGGTGTTGGGTACAATAGGGCACCTACTGGTTGACGTGTAGCCCTGCCTGAAGCTCATAAGCACAGTATCTCCCCTAGCCAAGGACGGATTCCATCCTGGAGGATGTTTGGTTTCCCACACAAGAGATCCAGGTTCGAATCCTGGGTGTACAGTACTATGTACATGTACTACTAACTATGTACAGTAGTGTACATAGTTATCGCTCTCTGTCTGGTAGAGAACACGCGCATGGATTGCAGCTTTAAGGTGGCTATATGGCTGAAGGTATCAGCCTTTTCCCAAAGCTAGCTATTCTGCACCTCAGTGTTCTGTCCCTGCGCCTGGAGGGCAGCAGCAGGTTAAGGTGGTGATTGAGTAGTGTGATTGAGTCTCCGGATGTAAAAACGGATGATGATGTTAAAGGAGCCGGTGGAACAGTACAGGGTGTGCTGAATATTCCTCTCTAGTAGGAGGTGGGGGGGGCAGCACAGAGACCTTTAAGCTTGCAGATGACTGATAGTCTTTGGTGGCTCCTTTTTATGGATGTCATTAATGTGCTGGTCGAAGCCGTCTAATGTCCTGTGGAGTAGTAGGCATAGTGTTCACTTGGCCAGGGCAGGGTTAATGTGTCTTTATGGGCCAGGGGGGCAGCTGTCTGCTAGTCCCTAATACAGCCCAGGGGACAAAGCACTAACCATACAGAAACCCGCCTCTGACCCCTTGACCCCCTTGACCCCCCTGAACATGCTACTGCTTGACCTCTCAGCTCACGTTGCCAGTCTTCAGTGTGGTCTCTAAACTACTGATACAAATGATCTCTCTAATTCTGTCGATAATTCTGGAGCAAATTTTTTATTTGGCCATAACAATAAATCTTACCAATTTGTGCATCTTTGTGTAATTTATTTGCTCTGGCCATAAACGTTATGGAATAAAGGAGGAGGTATCAGGCTCGAGATTAAACTGTGAAAGTGGACATTTTGCCAAGTGTCCTCGGTTAGCAATGAAGTGTACCTGTTTTTTCTAATGTAATTCTGAAATGGGAGGTGTTTTATTGTGACTTTTTCAATGCAAGTGAGATGAGCTGGAGAGAGTGTGTGAAGTTTGCCCCTGGGTTTTAGTGCAGCGGTTGGGTATGTCTACTCTGAGAGTGAAAAGCAAACATGGCCCTGTGGGTCAGGCACATAGTAAAAACGGGGGTGTTTAATTCTGACAGACCATCAAGGGTCAATTTGTACAAAAAAATAGTTCCAAAACATGACCAAAAAGCTTGGTCATGTAAACAAATAGGCCTAATAGTACAGTACATGGCAGTGCATCAACTGTGTCCCAAACTGAATGATCTGTTCCTTTGGGTGGGTGAAGTGGTTGCAATATTAGAATTTTACAACCACTCTGTGCTAGTTAAGTAGTTCTCCAACAGTGTACTGTGAGGCAAGCCCCGGTGTACCTTGGGATTTTGTGAACCATTATTACTGCAATATAGACAACTACACAAAAGCTTATGGACACTTACCAAGTTGTCCCTGTCCACATGACCCCTGGAATGGTTTAAGTCCTCTGAAAAATAATAGCTGTTCAATAACTGTACATATCAAGTACCCCCCCCCCCAAAAAAAAAACAAGAGAAATAAAAAACAAAAAAAGTCCCTAAAGGAGATTTATAGTACTAGAGGTTGTCAGTCCTTGTCCCTTTTGTGCGCATATATGGAGATCCCTGATGTCATCAGTATATGCCCAACTGACTGATTTGTTTGCTGATGCCATGACGATACATTGAGGTTAGACAACATACTCCATATTTGGACGTAGCTGCATTGGGAACTCCTTATATGGTTATCCTTATAAGTGAGTCACGGTGACATGAGCGTGACGTCAGAGGTCCGCCGGCCCTGGATCATACAGAATTTGGAAAATCCAAGTAGTATCTACAGAGAACATCCAAAAACAAACAACAAATGTGCACCGCGCCAAAAACAAGCAGGTCACGAGACCACGTGGTGCTGGGAATGGAGGAGCGCTTGTACTGCATACATCCTCATCCTCATTGACATTTTAGTGAGGGTCTGATTGACATTTAGCATGTGATGTAACACCCCGTCCGAGTTGCGTGCCCAGCGTCAAACCTGGATTCAGTGAGTGCTATGTCTGAAGACAAGATTGTAGTTGTAAAACACTATATTATACCCATTAACCTTGGTGTCCCTATTTTGAGCATGTCATTATAGGCAACAATGTAAAACAAATTAAATTCTCTAATTTGTTTCTCAAAAATAGTTTTCTCTTTATACGTATATAGTGCTGAAGTGGTTAATGCTTTGGAGATATTGCAGAGCACAAGAATCTACCAAGATTTTCATGGGCAAGCTAGCTTCAAAAAGACATGAACCAAAAACAACATTTTGTGGGAGTGGGTAAATAAACAAGGTATTTTGCTGTGCACACTGACTCAATGCACAAAGTGAAAGGATATGCTGTACCAGCACTTGGTCAACTCTGTTGTTTTAAACTGTGCTATAAATAAAGTTGGATTGGATTGGACTAGCTAACCTTGTGTCTGATTGCGCTGTGTGTGGTTTGTCCACTAGAGACCAAAAAGCTTGGTCATGTAAACAAATAGGCCTAATAGTACAGTACATGGCAGTGCATCAACTGTGTCCCAAACTGAATGATCTGTTCCTTTGGCTGGGTGAAGTGGTTGCAATATTAGAATTTTACGATTTTACGACTTTATGACTCCATTCCACTCTGTGCTAGTTCAGTAGTTCTCCAACAGTGTACCGTGAGGCAAGCCCTGGTGTACCTTGGGATTTTGTGAACCATTATTACTGCAATATAGACAACTACACAAAAGCTTATGCATTTTTGTTTTTAGTCACAACCTTTTCAATTCAACAAAAGTAATTTTTGATATAATATTTCACTGGTACCGTTAATGTTTTCCATTCCAAAACATGTTTGGAATGGGGATGTGCGCACAAGTATTTGCCGAGTTCTGTATGGGCAAGGCGTGTGTTCCTATGACCCTGTGACAGAGCACATCCCATAGCCTGGGGGAGCGTAACCGTGACAACAGACCCCGTGGCCGCACATGCGTGTGCTGCGTTTGTGTAGCGAAACGCAGTCAGTGGGGCAAACGCAGTCCCCACCAATATTATTTACGATTCTGTGCCTATCGGTACATAACTCGGACGGCGCTTAGTCGACTAGCAGACCATCGGCCGGTCGTCGCGGGCACTCGCGCCTGGAGGCGCTCGGGCGCGACTCCTTGGCCTCAAGGTCTGCTGAGTCGGCGCGCCTCCGTCATGGTCCAAAACTATACTTTATCGTTGGAAAAAAGAAGTTGACTGCCGCTCCTCCACCGGCAGTTCCGTGGCAGTTCCGCTGCTCCGCCGGCAGCTGCCGCTCCACCGCCGGCAGTCACTGCCGGCAGCTGCCGCTCCTCCACCGGAAGTTCCGCGGCAGTTCCGCTGCACCACCGGCAGTCACTGCCGCTCCTCCACCGGCAGTTCCGCGGCAGTTCCGCTGCCGTAAAATGCACTCGCTCCTTCTGGTCAGAGTTGCGTGCCCAGCGTCAAACCTGGATTCAGTGAGTGCTATGTCTGAAGACAAGATTGTAGTTGTAAAACACTATATTATCCCCATTAACCTTGGTGTCCATTAACTTATTTTCAGCATGTCATTATAGGCAACAATGTAAAAAAAAAAAATCTCTAATTTGTTTCTCAAAAATAGCAAACACAGCCAATTGGCTGTTTTCTCTTTATACGTATACTACGTAGTGCTGAAGTGGTTAATGCTTTGGAGATATTGCAGAGCACAAGAATCTACCAAGATTTTCATGGGCAACATGGTCTTTTAGTAAAGCTCTATTTTTTAACCTAGTGCAATCCAGGCCCAGGACCAAGATGGCCCCTTCTCTTTTGGTGGCTATATTAACCACACACTAGCATCTGTATTCTGGAGTGAACAATCAACGAAAATAGCAGATCTACTGTGAGGTTGTAGATCAGCTCTTTTCGGCGAAGAGATTTGGTGTATAGAGAAATACTAGAGGACCTAGAATAGAGCCCTGAGGGACCTCGATGGACACTTGTATATCAACATGGCTATTTCTGCTGTGCCACACAATCGTACAACAAAATATATAGGACTAAAATAGGGCAAATCAGCAAACTAAGACCCAAGGTGACTAGGCTATGGAGAATACATAACAATTTAGGCTGTAAATGTGGCGACAAAGCCAGTCTGTTTTCCATGGACCCTAATATTCCCCTAATATTCAGAATGACAGCTCAGTCATTAAGTTCAGGTTGAGAGGGTGTTGATATTCAGATCAACATGAAACACTATAATGAATGAAAACTCTATAATGAATGATCGTATGGTTGGTTGGTCTCTTGTTGGAAAACTTTCAGGAAAAAAAACAGGCAGAACCACTTTGTGCATGTTAAAAGTAATATAGCCAAACGATGAAATGCTTTGAGGCATATAGGGTAAACAAGGATACTTTTATTTATCATCCATGTAGCCTAAACAGTTATGTTGAAATCTCTGCTAGGAATGATTTCATTCTGAGTCAAGAATTATTGTCCATTGATGTAAACGCAGTGTCTGCTTCTATATTAGACTGCTTGGATCAAGATGACAGTCTTGTATCACGGCCAGAAGTATAGCGACCGTTGGGCCACTCTGCCTTGGCCCAGTCAATGGAGCTCTTGCCCAGGCTAGCTGCTGAAAGACGTAGGCGAGAAAAGAATCATCTGTTCCTCCGACAACAATAGATATATTGGCTGCCCCATTCGCACCTTTTACCAAGCTACAGAAGCTGCCGACTCGTGCATATCAATGGTCCATTGTGTGACCTGTTAAGTACTGTAGTCAATAGGCTACTGTCAGATGTCCTGAAGCAGTCCAAAAGAGAATGGATAATGGTCCTTGATTCATAAATTAATAAAATTGATAAAATGGCTTTCCGTTCTGGGTTGCAATCACACTATCAAGCTATTACAGTCTCTTGGTCACTTGAGAGCGTGGGATGGATGCACTGTGCTGGTAATATTTAGTCCTTACAGTAATAGCTAGTGGGCGACTGAAATGGCTTGCTGCTTTCCCTGAAACGAAACCGGATGGGCACACATTAGGAGGACTACGGGCACACATGGCTTTCTAATAGCTCTCCATGTCCGTTCCTCCTCTCCTTAGGAAACATAATTAAAAGTGTTTGTGTGTGCGCGTGTGTGCGTGCATGCGCAAATGTGTCTCCTGACTTGCACAGGGCAATGTTGGCTTGGGTCAAAGCAGTTTCATGGTGTACTGTACTGTAGTTCTATTCTCATATTGCATTCTCTTCATTCCGGGCCAGGATGTTCTGCACTCTATAATTTACCACCTCTCCTCTCTCTCCCTCCCTCCCTCTCTCTCTCAGGCTGGCTGGGCTGGCTGTATGTATGTTTGTGTGTCTGTGTCTGCAAGCATGTGGGAGTGCATACAGAACATGTGCACATCATATTATCATGCCTGTCTCCTTGTATGTGCACATGCATTTCCATGTGCACATACATGCGTGTGTGATTGCTTGCATATGGTTTCCCGCTACAAATCGTAGGCCGCGTGTAAACCGAAAATTGAAGCACAAGCCCACCTATGACTATGTCAATTCTGGAATCAGTAAACACTTCCCACTCATTGTGTGGGGGAGGGGGAAACATGTTGTTCACTGGGGGCAATTTATTTGAGCAATAAACCGGAGTGCACGGTGCAGAACTGCATCGCATTTTAGTACAGGTCCTGTCCCTATGGCACTCCATACTTCAAAAATGAATGTATCCATTTTCTAAGCTAAAAGGGTCCACATTAAGCCTAGTTATACTTGCTAGTGAGGGTCGTGCATCAGAAATAGCTGCATATCTACATGCTCACAACAACGCGTCACAGAATACTGGGCTATAGGTCAAGCGTTGTTATTACATAACTGCTATACATTGGTTAGAAAGACCAATGCATTGTGCTAATGCATAATATTATGGCTCTGAAAGACGAAGTGATGACAAATATTCTAAGTGGCTGGTGCTACTTTTAGTGTAGTTTTCCTCTCATGAATATCTTTGGCAACACAACACCAGTTGGCTATAGAGAGCATGGCGTATTATAGGTGCCCTTGGCCTAGAGAACAAAGTATAGGACAATCCCACAATGCAGCCCTGGTGGAGTGAAGTCTGACACCAATGTTTGTTGTTACTGTAAGGCTGAATTCCTTTCACTGTACAGGATGAATTGCCCGTTGCATTCCTGGTTCGCATGCAATAGACAGGTGCTCTGTTCCAGGGCAGAATGTGTGTCTGTGCTGCTCGACTGAAGGTGAAATGAGGAACACGCTATACTAGCCTTCTCTCTCCCTCTCTCTCTCTTCTCATTAATAGAGATGTTTCCCATCCAGGCTGATTGTCCTCATATAGGCCTCATGACCTAAATCAGCGTCTGTCTGTCTGCCATAGGTTGACCTAGACAGCCCTGCTGAGCTTACACAGTGGCGCGCTTGGCTCTCGTGTAAATACTTTATGTAACTCTGCTCCACGAGGGCCCATTCTTTCAGAACTGTATTCAGAAACCTTGTTTAACCGTGGGCATATTGAGCTCCCTCTCCTGCTTCAACAAATGTGCTAGCCATTTACAGAAAACCTGTTTTACGTCTTTAGTGGGTGCACTGGGTGGGCATCCCCAAATTGGCACTGTCCACAATAAAAAATCTACAACTTAGTCCTGTGTGCAAATTAGTGTCTTATGCAACTATCAAAACAGCTTTCCACCCAGAGCTATAAGAGCAACCTTTAGCTAACAGTTTGCAATGTTGAAAAGCATCATTGAGTTTGTGACCATGCACAACAATGTATTGTTTTATGTTATAAAACCAGAGCATGACGTAAGACTGGAGTCTGACTACAGCTGGCTAAAAGTTGTGCACTGAGTTAATTATCCCAGTAAGAGTGCAATATTGCTCTGGAACAAGAAGTTTTTGTCATTGATTGAATACTTTATTTAGAAGTTTGCAGACAAAAAGCACATGAAAGTACAGTTTAAATACAAGGTCAACTGTTTGTTGATGTTTTTATCCAGTGGGTTAAAATTTCTCTTCTTTTTTTTTGCTCAATGCTTGGCATTCCATCGGAGTCCCCAGAGGTAGCTTAGAGCAAACAGGTCCAAACATAGAGACAAAAGATGTTCCTCTCCTATCGCCCAAGTGGTCAGCATGCCGGTGATGTCACCAACAGGCATTCCAGAGCTCCAGAGCTGGCCAGCAACGGCTCCCTTCCGCTCCGCAGCATTCCGCATTCCAAACCCATATGACCCTTGCCATAAGGTAGCGGGACACTGCTGGCTGACTGTAAAGGAAGCTATGCATGGCCTGCCTGCATGGAAGGAACACTGGCTGCCGGAACACTCTGCTCTCTGGGTTATCCTTCATTGTCAGGTGACAGCATGTGACAAGAAGACTGTCCTGTTCTCACTGCTGATTTATCATGTGCTGCAGAGGGTTTCATCAAAACACTGCTACCAAATACCAATGCATATCAACAAACTATTATATTTATATGCAAGACATTTCTTGGAAATGACTTGCATATCAGTTTCAAATAAACATCTACATGTACAGTGAATAAATTGCAGTCATGACAGCAAATTGGCAATATTTGTATCAGTCTAAAGAGGGGGATGAAGAGAAAGGAGAAAGCGATTATACTGAAACTGTAGGTATACTCTCCAACAAATCAGACCTGGAAAAAATTATAATAAATAAGATGAAATAAAGAAAAACTGCACACTCCAGTGTGTCATTTTCTGCTGTATTGCAGTAGGCCTAGCCTGACACTCCTGAATTTTCATTTCGTTTTCGTTTCACTCCCATGCGAGGCTAGCATTCAGGGGCTGGAGCCAGGCTAGTATTGCAGATCATTTCAATACAACAGCTCACATTTTCCTTGGTGAACTAGAATAGTTATTTTATTTCTCAGTGTTTGCTGACCTCTGCTGGAAAATATCATGTATTGCATGGATGACGCTTAAAAAAAAAAGAAGGAAATCTGTGATGACTTGTAATAGATGTAATAGAAACCAGGCAAGCAGCCCACCCACATCCACACTCACACATTTTAAAACAGTGAACGGTGCAGTGACTTGTTTCATCTTCACATTGCTCCAAATGTGCAGGATTTACACATTTTGCACTTTAAAACAGCAGTAACAAAAAAATATCAATAGCGATGCATGCAACTGTTTCTTAGCTCATCCAGTTATGATTACGAGCAGCCTCCAGCTCTGCACTTCCTGGAAGCACGATTGTGCATCTTTGCTATGATGGGGGTCTGGCAAGCAGAGAGAGCCGCTGATGATATTATCCTCAGTAAAAGCAGAAAGGAAAAGCTCTTCCTCGATCTGCTGCTGTTGTTGGATGCTTCTGGGGTGTCATGCACGTTCCCAGAACCGTCCTGCCTCTTGACCGTTAAGTGTTGATTTATTATGGCATGTCATGCTGCCGGTTTCCAAGCAGCCAATGGAGGAATGACCACGGCCACCACGTTCCTTCCTCGACATCAGCTGATGCTTCCTGCCTCTCTCCTCCCCCCACCCCTCCCCTTTGATTTCTTGGAAAGAAGCATAGAGATATCAGGCCAGTATGTCTTGTCTTGTTCAGCCATGCGGCTAGGATTAATAATAATGTGTGTTCTGTTTTTTGAAGGGCATGCTTGCTTGTACAAGTCCAGTGGCGGAAAGTAACTAAGTACATGTACTCAAGTACTGTACTTAAGTACAATTTTGAGGTATTTGTACTTTACTTGAGTATTTCCAATTTCCAATACTTTTACTCCACTACATCCCAGAGGAAAATATTGTACATTTACTCCACTACAATTATTTGAAAACTTCAGTTACTAGTTACTTTGCAGATATAAATTATTACATTATAAAACATACATTAACCACTTTGGCCCTAAGTAGAATATCTGAGTACTTTTTCCACCACTGCTTGTACAAGTCATACACATGTATGGTCTACGTACGTAGCTCTAATTCTCAGCAGACACTATTGATTTAGCTGAGCCCGAATTGCTTGTTAAAAACGTTTTAGCATAAATTTCTAATGTAGGAGAACGATTTAGAGACATTCATTGCCGTAGTTTCACCTGAAATGGCTTAGCAGCACTGGTCGTTTCCCAGTGAAGCAGTACTCGGTACATATGTTCCTCTGTCTCACAGCTCATTACCTCCCTTGTTCATTCCTGGAGAAAACTACACCACAAAGCACATTTGCGTGGTTACATCCACCATGAGATTACTGCTGAGAGGCTTAAGGTTCAATCACGTGTCTTTGAATTGTTTGAACACATGAACCCTAGTGTCCCTATTCTGGACATGTCATAATTAATAGCAAAATAAGGAGTCATTTGCTGAAAATGGCAGATCTACAAGCTCACAATGCGTCACGTTGTGGTTAATACATTTTTGCCTTCAAAATAACATTAACTGGCCGGCCCACTCACCCATTAGGCAATTTTAATATAATAGGATAGACTCTTGTTGATCGAGCTCTGGTCTGACGTCACACACATAGTAGTGTGATGTCAGGCATGGCCATATATAGGCTGTGCATCAGGCATAGTCATATATGGGCATATTTGTAAAGACACACAGACCCACGGACAGACAAACAACTTGAACTTTACAGTATATCTATCTTCTATCTACTGTAATTTAGGAAACCTCTGTCTGTCTGTCTGTCTGTCTGTCTGTCTGTCTGTCTGTCTGTCTGTCCGACTGTCACTTTATCAGCTGCGATTTCAGAGAAAATCCTTGTTTATTTAAAATCCAAGGCAATTCGATAACGAAAGTGAAAGGTTTATGCGCTGCCCATTTCCAATGAATTATCCAAGAATTGTGCTATTTCCTGTCATGCATTCCGGCCCTATTACATTTCTGGAGAAGAACGTGCATTAGTTGTTATTAGAAAGAGGACGTGTGGCTGAAAGCAGATGGGTGGGATTCAGCTGACACTACAAACTTTGTTTTGAGGCCAGGGAGGCCAAAAAGGCTGCGCGCACACACACACACACACACACACACACACACACACACACACACACACACACACACACACACACACACACACACACACACACACACACACACACACACACACACACACACACACACACACACACACACACACACAGACAAGCATCTGCAGGAGTCCTTTAAAACCACTTTCAACCTGACCTCAGTATTTTGAGCATATCATTACAGGCATGTTAAAAAACTATTAAAATGCACTTTTCTCAGTATTTAAAAATAGCAGATACTGTATACAAGCTCACATTGTGCGTTTGTCTATCTGCTATTTGTGCTATTCGTCATATATAGGGCTTAAAGCTGCACTGTAACTTTCATGTCATACCCGAGATTTGAACTCCGGTCCTCCGCACGAGTGCTGACATTGTTTTACCACAGAGCTAAAAGAATAGAGCATACCTGCTCACTCTGGTACAGCCAGTAGTGGTCATACCCTACACACAGAATCTACATCTCTCAACAGAAGAGCAGGGAGACCAAATACAACCACTTTTATTCACTGACAAAGTTTCATACTGTAACAAAAATGGTTAAAGTGAACAATTCCACAAGGCTCTGATGGAAAATGAACTCGTGTTTCAAAATGATCTAAATAGCTTCTTCTCTCGTTTTGACTGTTGATGCCTCTGAGAAATGTGCAGATGTACTTAAAACAATTACACACTCTAGTGCAGATAGAATTGTCATTACCGTGGCGTGGATAAAATCGGGTGCATATCCTGACTCAAGGAAAGCCGTTGTTCTTGACTCAAGCAAGCAAGCAGTGTTCTGGTTTTAAAATACTTCGCCAGGGCATTGGCTCCTGTCTATCAACCTCTCTTTCGACTGTCCACTAGCTTGGAAGACATCTCATTAAACCTTTCCCAAAGATGGAATCAAACATTACAAAGGGTTCACTCATCATCCATATGTGCACAACATGGATTGATTCAATTCAAATTATTACACCGAACCTACTGCACCAAATACAAACTATCCAAAATGTATCCGAACGCTGACCCATTGTGTGACCGTTGTAAAGAGGCACCTGCAACTAAACACTTTTACACATGTTGTGGTCCTGTTCATCTTTGAAATCATGTCTGAGGTATTTGAAATAAAGACAATTATGCCCCCTTGTGGCTCTATTTGGTGTAACACCGGCAGAAAGAAATATACCTGAAGGCTATTTGAACAAAATGCCATGGCATTCACAACTCTTCTTGCAAGGCGAGTAGGCGACGTATATTGTTGCAGTGGAAAGATATTTGTCCACCCGCACACATGCGATGGCTACAGGATACTGCATATTTTCTAAAATTGGAAATAATCTGATTCACACTGAAAGGAAAAGTGGACCTATTTTACTCCACCTGGAGGTCGTTTAGGAATTATTTACAGAAACCAGACCTAATCTTTGATCATGTAACCACCTAACCTTTTTATGTGTGAAATTATGGACAGATGCTTACTGACCAACTGAACAAAGTTTTTGCTGTGTATGTGTGTATGTGTTATTATGTGTATACACCTAAACTATATGATCATGTGAGGAATCAGTTGTTAGCCTGACTGACTGAACCACTATTATGTTGATAGTTTTTTCTTATTACACGTTGTAATTGTATGAACATGAATTCATGATTGCTATATGAAAACTAAAAGAAAATGAAGAAAGTAAGTGTGCCCATTCCCAAAAAGGCCAAAGTGACATGCCTGAACGACTGGAGACCTGTCGCTCTCACCCCGATCGTCAGCAAGTGCTTCGAGAAACTGGTGAGGGAATACATCAGCTCCACGCTACCTGCCTCGCTGGATCCGTGGCAGTATGCATACCGCAAAAACAGATCCACCGACGACGCTATTGCCATGGCTCTCCACACCGTCCTCTCGCACATGGACAACAAGCTGCTGAAGGACAAATATGTACGTATGCTGTTCGTGGACTACAGCTCAGCATTCAACACCATTGTCCCAGCAATACTTGACAAAAAGCTCAGAGACCTAGGGCTACACCCAAGCATGTGCGACTGGATACAGGACTTCTTGTCCAACCGACATCAGGTGGTGAGAATGGGCAGCATCACATCCGACCCCCTGACCCTCAACACCGGAGCACCCCAGGGATGCGTGCTGAGCCCTCTCCTCTACTCCCTGTACACGTATGACTGCATAGCCACACATGTCTCCAACACCATCATAAAGTACGCGGACGACACGACAGTGATAGGCCGAATCGTCAACAACGACGAGTCTGACTATAGAGAGGAGATCAACTCACTGGCACTCTGGTGCCGGGAGAACAACCTCTCTCTTAACGTCGACAAGACCAAAGAACTGATCGTGGACTTCAGGAGGCCGCGGAGAGACCATGCGCCCATCCTCATCGACGGTGCTGCAGTGGAAAGGGTCAGCGAGTTCAAGTTCCTCGGAGTACACATCGAGGAGGACCTCAAATGGGAGACGCACACCACACACGTGAGGAAAAAGGCTCAGCAGCGACTGTACTGGCTCCGCCGCCTGAAGAAGCTCGGAGTAGGACATCGCATCCTCAGGCTGTATTACAACAGTTCTGTTGAAGGCATCCTAACAGGCTGTGTCACGGCCTGGTACGGGAACTGCACTGCCCGAGAAAAGATCAGCCTACAGCGAGTAGTGCGATCGGCAGAGCGAATAATGGGAGACGAGCTCCCAGCGCTCCAGGAACTGTACAAAAAGCGGTGCGTGGTCAAAGCCAAGCGCATCATCAAGGACAAGCACCACCCAAGTCACAGACTGTTCAAACCCCTACAACGACCGCGACCGGGCAAGGGACTCTACCGCAGTATCAAGAGTTCCACCACCAGGTTCTGGTGCAGTTTTAATCCGGCTGCTGTCAGAATGCTGAATGAGGCATAAGCCTTGTTCAGCAGCCTGACAACAGGCGGTGCAGACTTCTGGCTCTTCCTGAACACACCTGTGGATTATACCAGGGACAATGACTTGGACTTAGCTCCCCCTCGGACACACCTGTGGACTACACCAGGTACAAATGACTTTTTGTTGCACTCCCTCATGGAGCTACTTGCGGATTATACTAGGGTCAGTCCACCCTAGGTGGACACGCACTGACCTTTTGCACCTTAATCCCATGTATAACGCACTGACTTTTTTGTCTTTTTTATTGTGCTCTTTTTTCTCTAAGCACCTTAACGTCCATATGTATATCCTGCACAGTATAAGTATAACATGCACAGTATACATACATTGCTGCTATGCTCAGGCACCTTAGTTTTTTATTATCTCAGGTACTTTGTAAATATGTAGATAACTTGTCTGGCCTTCTGTTGCTCTCTTGTTTTTGATCTCCTTCCCACTTGCCCCCCACCCCTCTTCTTCTCCCCCCCCCTCTTCTTTCTATGGAAATTAACGTTGCGATGGGAACGATGTACAAAAACGAATTTCACCCACTTTTTTTACCTTGTAAACCTGTGATGTGACAATAAAACTGATTCTGATTCTGAAGAAAAAAAGTACAATGATTTTTGGACTATAGTATCTTTTGGATGGGATCCCATTGGAAAAGATTATGGTCAACATCTGAACAATGCAATAGGTAACACGCACGGGATCCTTTTCAGTTTTCCTATAAGCAAGGTCGTACTATGGCACAGAAGATGCTTGTTCATCTCAACTCCAAACACCTCAACAAACCCGAAACATGTCAGAGCTCAATTCAATACAATTCAGCGTGATTCAATCCTGTCCAAAATTATTCAGTTACAGATCAATACAAACCTCATTTAGTGGTGCAACTCCCTACAAAAACGACACAGCTAGTAAAGATAAATGATAAACATTTACGACTAATGTTTGGGCACTTCACTTGTTGATTACATTATTGGTTCTCAGACTGGGGTCCGGGGACCCCCAGGGGTCGCCAGCAAAATTAGTTAATATAGCATCACCATTTGAACCACTTTAACCAAATGTATACTCTGGCTATTCAAAAATAGCAGATATACAAGTTCATAGCGTGTCACTTCGTGCCACCCTATGAGCTTGTATATCTGCTATTGAAAAATCTTGAACATTTTTGCAAATCTTTGAATATATGATATATTTTTAACTCAAATCTTTGCTTCTGGAGGTCCCGGCACAACACATTTTCAGATGGGGGGGGTCCGCGGCCAAATATATATCAATTTAGGGGTCCTTGGCATGAGATCTACTGGTTTACATTGTATACTGCAAATTGCACCGCCAGTGTGCCCTGACAATTTATTGTAGAATACAGGGTAATGTTGACTGGCTCATTGAATGGTGTGACAAAAAGGCTCTAATTACCATAAGACAGAGGAAATATGTTTTGGCCATCTCCTGTCAGCTCAGCTAGTTCCAGTGACAATTCACAAGGCAATAATTAAACAAGCCTCTTCAATAGCTGGGTATTAGGATATGGAGCGGCATATTCAGAATTGGAAGACCCTGGAAGTTGTCAGTATGCTGGCTGCACTCTTCCCATACAACTTGGCCTGCCCCCTTGACCTCCACAGCCACCCCTCAAACCTTCTAACCCCCCCCCCCCCCCCCCACACACACACACACACACACACACACACACACACACACACACACACACACACACACACATTTACATTTACATTTACATTTACATTTACATTAACATTGTCCTATGTCCACTATAGGACAATTTACAAAAAAAAAACAGAAAATGATAATTCAATATAATAATAATTATAATGATTAAAATTGAAATGCTTTTTTTTAAAGCCTTCAAATATATAGAAAATCGCAAGAAACAGTAAATTAAACTATGCAAATTCTGCATGGTTCTCAGGAGGATGGCTTTTTGATTTGAGTTTTGTCTATGAAATAGCACTCTAGTATAATGCAGGACAAACAGAGCATCAGCATAAAGAAAACAAAGTCTAGCACACACTGCAAATTTGTTCCCATTGTTTACTGTAAGCACTGGATCAACATTTAGATCACGTCTGAATCTCATTAGGAAGTGTGATGAAGGGCATTCATTAAATTTCAATTGGGGTCCAGATAGCATTCATTTAATTTAAAATGCATATTATCCCCAGGTCCAGTAACTGAATGATTCAAATCAATCTAAACAGTGAAAGGCGATTCACAACAATCCAAAATGTCAAGCATTCATATTTATGTTGTAACAATGTTAAAGTGTATATTTTTAAATAGCATAAAATAGCATTCAATTGAGCTGCATCTTTGTAGTCAGTGTCAAAGGGTGAGACTTTATACATTAGATACATCATTACAGTACTGACTCAATGCTGCCCTCTAGTGCTTCACTTAGGCAACTGTGTCCACAGTGGTAGGCCTAGAAAATATTCTGGCCTTTCTTTATCACTGGAGACATCCAAACACTCCTTTGTCTTTGCCCCTTAACAAAAGGGAATTATCGCTGTGGTCATTGTGCGCAGTGTAATAACACAACTAAGATAACGCACTTTAGACATCCACAAACGGGTAAAAGTTCCCTTTTAGAAGTGTCATTACCAGCCGGACCGCTGGCGTAGTGGTCCGGGCACTTAAGCTCTGATAGCCTGACAGCGCGTTGGAGTCCCATTCCTGTCTCTCCTCTTTCCTGTCCATCTTCACTAAAAACTATCAATAAAGGCAAAAAGAATCTTTTAAAAAAGAGGGAAAAAAAGACAGTGTCATTACATAGCACTCATGTGATAAATCTATATGATGCAATGCCCCTGTGGCCTAGCGTATGTTGGTAAAACTAGAAAACCTAAAACAACGCATTAGTGAGCACAAGAGCTCAATACGCAGGAATGACAGGGACTATCCCGTGGCTGTTCATTTTAATGATGCAAAACATGACATGTACTCTTTCAGATTCCAGGGGATAGAGCAAATCCAGATGCCACCTAGAGGTGGGGATATGGACCTTCTATTTAAGAGAAGGGAAGCTTTCTGGATATTTACATTACAAACATTGGCCCCCAAAGGCTTAGATGATGAATTTACACTTAATGTCATGCTGTGATTATGGGTTCGTTAATTGGACGGGCTACCCTATGTAATAGACCTGTGCTTTTTAATTTGTTGGAGATTTGTGTTTTATACTCTTACCTTTTATTCCTGCAGTTTTTTTTATCATTACTACTGGGTCCGTTAATGTCATCTCCCTCTTTTACCTAGATATTGAAGACTTGGTCGGATGACTTATACATGCTATATCCTCTGTTATCAGAGCTATAATTTGTGTTGCCATGACCCAGAGAAATGGATTGTATTTTGTGATTGCAAACACTCCTTTTTTAATTGGGGTGGGTCATAATATGATGGTGATGGGTGTGCCTTAGGGGTTTCAGGGATAGTTTTTTTGCAGCCAATGGGCTGAATGACTGATGACCTACACACTGTGGGTGTAGCCCTTTAAATGTTTGGTAGTTATTGTGCCTGTATGTTTGTCCTGATGAAGGTCTAACGACCGAAACGTCGACTTAATAAAGAGCATCCTTTTTGCAATTTCGAGACAGTGTGCAGGACCTTTTTCCTTGATTTGATATCATAGATCCCTTTCTGACAATTTGGACCTTCCTGGCTGTCCTGTCACTAACCTTTGAGGCATGCATCGGCCTTCTTTAAAAAAGTTTATCACTGGAGCCAGAAATACTTTAGTGTGTGTGTTGGTCTTGGTTTGTTATGGGCCAGGTACCATGTTTAAAATGTCTCAAAAGACCACATTTTAAAATACTCATAGGGAGGAGTGCTTTGGTTGGGATATAGTTGTCCATCTGTCTTGGACATGTATTTATCATGTTACCAGTTATTTGTTATTAATTATGGTACCAGCGGTCAAGTTAATTGTCATGGGGGAGATCAGGGGGTGATACCGCTTGCAGAGTCCACACTGTAGAACCTCATTCTGGGGCTATAGTGCACCTGGAAAAGCGGCTTTGGCTCCAAAACCTTCCCAAGCCACCGGGACCAATCTGGGGGAACTTTGGATGAATGAGAGAATACATGGAAGTGAGAATATATACGCGCTGGCAGAATGTGTTAGGGCTGTCAGCGAATGGCCTCGCGTGGCACTGCGTGAACTGGTCTGGCAGGCCAACTGTTTCTCTGCTCTGTTCTGTGCTGTTAACAACCCCGTCAGGACCCGGGTTGATGCCTGGTCTCTGGTCAGCATTATTCTATTTAAACGGTGGCGTTGAACATAGGATAGCAGAGAGAGAGAGAGATGAGAGAGGAGAGAGAGAGAGAGAGAGAGAGAGAGAGAGGAGAGAGAGAGAGAGAGTGAGAGAGTAGAGAGAGAGAGAGAGAGAGAGAAGAGAGAGAGAGAGAGAGAGAGAGAGAGAGGAGAGAGAGAGAGAGAGTAGAGAGGGTAGAGAGAGAGAGAGAGTGTTAGAGAGAGAGAGAGAGGTTAGAGAGAGAGAGAGAGAGAGAGGGTTAGAGAGAGAGAGAGAGGAGAGAGAGAGAGTTTAGAGAGAGAGAGAGAGAGAGATGAAGAGGTTAGAGAGAGAGAGAGAGAGAGGTTAGAGAGAGAGAGAAAGGGAAGAGAGATAAAAAGGCTGACTATGTAGAACAATGGTTCTCAAATATTCCCGAACATTTTCACGTCAAGGACCCCCTCAAATTGATGCATTTTGTCATGGACCCCCATTTGAAAAGATTTTGTGCCAGGGACCCCATAAGAGAGAAGTTGTCAACAATTGACAATAAGAGAGAAGTTGTCAACAATTGACAAGATTGTGTTGCCATTTTTCATACATAGCCAAAAAATTCTAAATAGGGCTGAAGTGGTTGAACTGTTCCTTGTTTTGCTGGGGACCGCCTGCGGGTCTCCCGGACCCCACATATGTCGAAAATATGATTTTTAAAAACCTTTCCTTTTGTTCACCTTGTCATGTCTTACTACTTCTCTGCTTATAAAAGGCAGTACTCTGCTTGAGAAGCTTCAGCAACAGGTGTAAGGAACAAGAGGAACAGGTTCTACTGGAGCGTGACTGACCACACAGCAACATGTCAACAGGACATTAATAACACACGCGCACGAACGCGCACACACACACGCAAACACGCACACACACACACACGCACACGCACACGCGCACATGTGCACTCACACATATACGTACATATGCCTACACACTAAAGTGATCTATCTAAGACAGGAAACTGCTATACCACATGCTTGGTCTCTCATAGCTAACCATGACTCTGAACATGACCACCCAGTGAGAGGCCAAACCAAAAGGCTGTTCATGCGTAGCTGTCTATCACAGCTTTTCATATATATATATGGCAACCATACTTTGTCTAATCTAGTGGCATGGTGTGATCAAGCATAGAATGGCTTGTAAAACAGCCCCAATGGTAAGTACTGTAAGACCCATTAAAAGGCCATTATCCTCTCCTTGATGGAAATGTAAGCCGCCCAAGGCCGGTGTGATTAATTTATTAGTTGTGTGACATTCGCATGTATCAAAACATGTTTCCCTAGCTGTTGCAGTTGATTCGAGCAACAGTCGTTTTTGGGCTGTTGGGGCGGAGAAGAGAGGAAAGAGTTATTGCCATTAAGGGGATCGGACATAGTCAGACATTAAAGTCGATGTCAGCATCAATCATTTTGGCATGTTTTTACCGTGCTCAGGAGATGGAACGAAAGGCTTTTTGGCCATTAACCTAGCGTGACTCGATGGCTACCATCTGCAAAACATCTTCACTATAGCCTTCGTTCAAATTCTGCTCGGCGAAGATTATTTTTACAGGAGCCGGGACCGAAATTTCCCAGCCATAGGCCTTCAGGTTTGCGAAATTTCCATCCATACAATGCATACAAAAACATTTGTCTAGCTCGTGCAAATTCACATCACGAGCCCATGTCTCCCTGTGACAACAGTGGCACCACTGTATGTCTGAATAGGCTTGTGGACGGTGTTTTTCCTTCAAGGTATTCATAACTCGGCCACAAGAGAGCAGTAGCTGTCTACAGATACTGACATAAGTTAAACCGTGCGTACTGTACACAACAAAATCCCTATTCATTTATTCATTTGTAATGCTTGAGAGTGTACGAATGTAACCAAATGGACCCATAAGGGTCCATTGGTACATTCGTACCCTCTCAGAGTTAAAGTAACACTCGGGATTATAAAGTAGAGGACGCCAGAAAGAAATCTAGGCTACTATCCTAAAGAAATATGGGCTGACGGCGGTGCTTTTAAATGAGCAACATTTCGTGGAACATAATGAAGGTGTTCAGAAATTATCTGACTTCTGTGTCATCTTTATAAAAGGTATATTAAAAAATGCTGACTCGCCGTTTCTACATCAAACACATTAATTATGATTTTCATTTATTTTCCAGATAGGAAAAGACCACATTATATTTTTAAAAAATACAATTGAAAAAACCCTCAGGTTTGTGGTTTTCCGCTGGTTTTTAACCAGCCATTTGAAAATCATGAATGTGCAATCAGGCAAAAAATAGATGGTGGAGGGGGGAAAAAAGAACATTTCCAGATTCTGGCCGCCTGGGCAGCCCTCTGTACAGTGTTAAACAACAAACAACTGTTATCTGTACTGACAGGCTGTGTTTGAGTAATGGCACTGCTGACTCCCACACTGAACCCACAAGATGGGGAGAGAGAGACAGAGAGAGACAGGGAGAGAGAGAGAGAGGGCGAGAGAGAGAGAGAGAGAGAAGGGAGGGGCGAAGGAGGAAAATGAGAGAGAAGGGAGGGAGAGTGAAGCATTGGTTTGTGGACCACCGTGAGAATGTGTATGTGCTTATGCGCATGTTCAATGCATCTGTGTGTGTGCTTGCGTGTCTGAGTGTGCGTGTTGTGCGCACGCGTCTGTGAGTGCGTGCGTGCATGCATGCATGCTTGTAAGTTTCAGGGCTGGCAGCCTCCTGTCAGAGGCTGTGCTTGATAGGTCGTTTAATTCTGCCAGTCTTTTGACAATGTGGGCGGGGCACACCCTGACAGCCAGATTCTTCACCTGTCAACTGTACTCAAGGTGTGATGGTTAATCTGTATAAGGCTGACCATGCCCCCCCCCCCAACCCACCCACCCACCCACCCACACCCACACACACACACACACACACACACACACACACACACACACACACACACACACACACACACACACACAACACACACACACACACACACACACACACACACACACACACACACACACACACACACACATACACACACACACACACACACACACCTACGGTACATTGCTATCCCGCTATGCTCAGACAGTTCTGTAATGCCCCAGTGGCTCAGTGACAGCCAGTCAATCACTCAAAACTCATCCTCCCTCCCCCCTCACACCTGTAAATGAGAGTCTGTCCGTCTCTCAGGGCCGTGATAGGCTGATTGGCCCTGTCCATCACTGTGTCAGGTGAATGCAGATCAATGGGGACCATTCAAGAGATCGCCCTGCAGAGTTCGACATTCATGCACTGGAGATATCAGATGTCTCTGAATATGGACCTGGCTCCAGCGAGCATTTGTGGGGGGGGGCTGACGTACGTGTGTGTGTGTGTGTGTGTGTGTGTGTGTGTGTGTGTGTGTGTGTGTGTGTGTGTGTGTGTGTGTGTGTGTGTGTGTGTGTGTGTGTGTGTGTGTGTGTGTGTGTGTGTGTGTGTGTGTGTGTGTGTGTGTGTGTGTGTGTGTGTGTGTGTGTGTGTGTGTGTGTGCGTGCGCGTGTGCGTGCGTGCTTTTCTTATAATCACATAAAAGATAGGAGGTAGATAGGAGTTCTTTATTTGAATGTTTTCATTGTGTCCTCCAACATTGTTGTTGAATTCTATTCACTTCAGCATCAAGGCCACTAGTACAGTCAGTTCATTACTCCATTATGTCCTGTCTAAGAAAGCAGCTAGGATTTAAATGTGCCTCTGTGCTGAATGCCATTCTCTGACCCATGTGAATAGATGTGATACATAATGTATGTAAAAATGTAGAAGAGTACAGTACACATGCTTACAGTATAACAGAACTGTATACCGCCATCAGTTCTGATATAGAGTTCCATAGTTCTATTGCATTCATGTTATTCTTATTATTTTAGCTGTAGTAGTAATGTTAATGTTGTCCCGATAACCATGTTCTATGTCTATAAACCTTTCCAGTGTTATCTTTATCCATTATTGATAATTCAAATTAAACGGTATATAACGTAGGCTAAATCATAAACCTGACAATATCACCTGCCTGCTTTCCCTTGTTTCCCTTTAGACTACATGAGTATTGTGTTACGTCTTCGTTGAAATCACCTGCTTGATGCCACCCGTGGTTCTCATCAAATGAGAGGAAAATTATTCAGTAGCTCAAGGTTAAGTTACTAAGCCCACGGGCTGGAGCTTCATACTGCCTGCCAAGTGATTTTCTCTGGCTTTTTCTCTCTCTCTCTCTCTCTCTCTCTTTCTCTCTTCTCTCTCCGGGTAAAATCGATGTGGCTCAGTCCGGTGAGATATTAGCTGTTTTTCCAATTCATTTATGATTTGAAACACTTGATGCACCCAGACTGCTCACCGCTCTGAGATATTGTGGTGATAGATCCATTTATTGCCACGGCTTGCATTTTCACCACCCTAGATTTCATCAGTTACTGAACTAATCCGTTTACTTACAGTCTCTCCTCAAGTCATATTTTTAGGTCAGACAATGGTTTAGTCAGGGCTTTTCTTCAGCTAACATGTTTTTTTTTCTCTCTCTCAATCTTACCTGTGTTCAATGCAGAAATTGACACTTAGCATATTGCTGTCGCTTCTGTCAACTTCTAGAGAGAAGTAACAAGTTGATAATGCTTGATAAACAGTCCTACTGGACCAAAAGACAGCTTAGCACTGCCATACTATAGCCTATTAGCTTTGAAATACCTGGCTGGGTCTCATGCATATTTTCAGCTATTTTCCATTTTGTTGTTGTTTTGTCTTCTCAAAATGGGTCCAGCAAACTTGAGGGAAATTATTTAAAGTATTATTTTATTTTGTTTACAGTACTTTTACAGTCTACCTTCCTCTCTGTTACAACTTCCTAGTATAGTTGAAGTAGCTACACAAAGTGAAACCAAATCTTAACCCATTTAGACTGGGAAGGAACCGTCATTTTTAGATTTATTTGGCTATTCAAAAATAGAAGATCTACAAGCTCAATCTTTAGATACATATTTTTTAAAGCGAACATTTTTAAAATATTTTGTTCCAGGGACCTCCAGAAGCAAAAATTTGAGTTACAAATGTTCACTTTCAAAATATATATGTTACAGTATGATTGGAGAACCAGTACGATTGAAGAAGGCTCGCTCGTTTTTACCACCCACCCAGCAATTCTGTAGAAGCAACACTAGAGGGAGCCACAAGCCAGGCTTGTGCACAAGCATATATTGCCGCGACCACACACACACGTGCGCGCGTGTGTGACCGGCTTCGAGTGCTATCAATGCATTGAATGGGGAAATAGGCGAGTTTATTAGACCTTTCAATGGGCGAAATAGGCTACTACCTACCCGCGATTTATCAGACCATTCATTCAGGAGCTACTGACCTACTTGGAGGCGGAGCAGTCCGCACAACAATATTTACGATTCTGTGCCTATCGGTACATAACTCAAACGGCGCTGAGTAGGCACAGGCGAACGTCACACCGTTCAGGACGGCAACTCGGTCGCCTTAGCTCCCTCTGTGGTCCTTCACGGGGTGACAGTTCGCCTGTGACTGCGCGCCTCCGTCAGGGTCCAAAACCAAAAGCGAAACCTAAACTGAACTATTAAGTCATGTCAGTTGGTAGGTTAGTATGTCTTGATAACACCCAATGAATGGTCTGATAAATCGTGGGTAGGTAAGTAGGTCGCCTATTTCGCCCATTCAAAGGTCTAATAAACTCGCATATTTCCCCATTCAATGCAGATAGCATTCGAATCAGGTGGACTGTTAAGATACTTTTATTGTGTTCTGCTGGCTTTTGTTTTAGTTTCTCCCTGACACACACACACACACACACACACACACACACACACACACACACACACACACACGGAGGAGGAGAAGGAGAAGGAGGAGGAGCTCCTCCTCCTCGCGAGCCTCGCTAATAAACCCTGTCTCGAAAAGCCCCGCATCGCCCCGAAGCCCCGTGCCTAAAAACGAGCGCTCTGTCTTCAATCGTACTGGTTCTCCAAACGTACTGTGACATATATATTCAAAGATTTGCACACATTTTCACGGGTTTTTCAAAAATCGCAGATCTACAAGCTCATAGCGCGGCACTCAGTGCCGCGCTATGAGCTTTGACTTTAACCTATGAGGGTTAAAGTCAAAGTCGTTTTCAGAGCTATACCGTTCACAGATTGAGGGTGCCTTGCCCTAACACATGGCCATAAGCTTACTGTACGTCATGCTGTGAGCTCTGGGTCAGTCCACTGGGAGGGGCATTGTTGTAGATCTGCTATTTTTGAATAGCCAAATAAATCTAAAATGACAGTCCCCGGATTGAATGGGTAAAAGTCAAAGTCGTTTTCAGAGCTATACCGTTCACAGATTGAGCGTGCCTTGCCCTAACATATGGCCATAAGCTCACTGTACGTCATGCTGTGAGCTCTGGGTCAGTCCACTGGGAGGGGCAGTGGATAGAGGGTTCACGCAGGGTGAGCCGCGTCCCGGTGGAAACTCTTTAGGTGAATTAGTAGTCCTCTGCAGAGACCAAATCTCCATTCTCCATCTGCACTAATTGCCCTGTTTGGCCTAATTACGCACACAGGGATGAATACTAAAAAGGAAAGGCCTTCCCATTTCTCTCCCTCTTTTCTGTCTCTCGTTCTCTCGCTCCACTCATCCTCTTCCTTACATGCTCTCTCCATTTGTACCGGGTAGCTTCATTTAGCCTTTCCTTCTCCTCCTCCCCCGCCATACTCGTTCTCTCCCTCCCTCTCCCTCTCTCTCTCTGTCGGACCTCCTTTCTGTCCCTCCTTACCTACCCCAACAGAACTCCTTTTCCCCCCCATATTTATGGAACACAGGAAGAGAGCAGGCTAGGGAAAAGGCTGGACCATCCACTTGAGGGTCCAAGGGCATGAGGTAATCCAGCCAGGACTGTGGGCTTCCTTTGTCCCCGGCACTCAGGGCTTCCCACAGCGGCCCATGTGGGAAAGTAAGGCCACCGGTCGGCTTTCAAGGCAAAAACACTGCACTGAATAATCAGGATGACAGGTGAAGAGGCGCCCCTTTTGTGTTTTGCGGAGGAAAACATGGCATAAAAAATGTTTTGTTGTCCTCGAGGGCCCTCGATGTGAGCCCGCCGCTTGCCAGCCCCCCGCCAACGGCTTGCATGTGAGTGATGAGAACTCCGGTGGGCATCTTTTCAGGCTTGGCTACGGCGACGCAAGACAAATGCAACATGAATGGGAGCAATCTTTAATGAGGTGCAATAACTGTTGCCCAGTAGCGTCGCTTGCAAGCTATGTCAAATGTAAACAAATTGAGGGTGCAGGTTCTTGTGTGCGAGATGTGCCCTCACATCTGAAAGTGGAATTGTTTCTACCATTCAGATACGATAGATAGTGGGTTTGCTTTCAAGTCTGCCAGGGGAATACAATCTTTGTCTCTTTGTACCGATTGAGTGCACCACTTTATTGAGTGCTGTAGTTCACTGATGTGCCTTGATGTAGATGGCTGCGGGGGGGGGGGGGGGGGCGGGGGATAAGGCTGCAACGCTTTTTTAGAACTTCAAGTTCAGCCTCATTTACATCTTATAGGGTTTTTTATTTACCAGAAATTCACATCGCAGTTGAGCAGTGGCGGAAAAAGTACTCAAATTCTTTACTTCAGTAAAAGTACCAATACTGCAATATAGAAGTACTCTGTTACAAGTAACCAGAATAAAAAATTTACTTGAGTTAAAGTACAAAAGTATTGTCATAAAAATGTACTTAAAGCACCAAAAGTAAAAGTTCTAAAATGCTTGAAAATAGCCGATCTACAAGCTCACAATGCGTTGCGATGCGACGCGTTGTGAGCTTGTATTTTCATATAGGCTATTTTCAAATAGCCTATATAAAATAGGGCTAAAGTGGTTATGCCTGTTTTCTAATGTAATAATGTATATCTGCAAAGAAACTAGTAACTAAAGTTTTCAAATAATTGTAGTGGAGTAAAAGTACAATATTTGCATCTGAGATGTAGTGGAGTAGAAGTAAAAGTATTGGAAATTGGAAATTCTCAAGTACAGTACAAATACCTCAGTACTTAAGTAAATGTACTTAGTTACTTTACACCACTGCAGTTGAGTGACAGTTAGGACTGAGGATCGAAGGGAAACACATCTCACGTATCTTTCGGTTACCTGCTGATTGAGTAAAGCACCATGTCATGTCATCTTTATAGTAATGGAACAAATAAAAACGGAACGCATCTGGCCTACAGGTCTGATCCTGAGACAAGAGGCTCGTTCAGGGAACGGTTGCGAAAAAACAGAGGCGATGGAAACAATAAGGCGACTGTTGAGTTCCAAATTAGATAAACAGGAAAACAGCCAGATATATACAGATACTATGTGTAAACAGAGATATTGACTAGAGATTATTGTCATTTAGATGAATGGGACTCCGAGGAAGGAAACAAAGTACATAATACAAAACATAACCGCGTATGTTGGTCGGGACATCTCTGTACTTACATTGTCCCATGAACATATGTGCCTTACGGCTGCTGTATGACATCATGTGTTCTTCTCCTCAGCCCGTCCCGTTATAGTTTGGGCTTATTTTCTGTGCGGGGCCCGCCTGGAGCCGTTGCTGGAGGAGCCATCAGACTCCGTCCATGTATCTTCCACTGATTACAATACACCAGAGTCCAATCACTCCCGCCAGAGAGGACGCATGACATAATATTTTCCCTAACGGTAATTAGGCTATTGATTAAGCCTGTGGGCTTCCTCTAGCAGTCCACAATGATATTATTATCATGCAGGACATGAGGCGTCTGTGCTATTCTGCATATGGAGCGATAAGTCTGGGCGCATCACCGTCACAGCCGAAGGGCCAATATATGGTCAGGGAGAGATGCTGGTTTCTCAGCCGGCGAAATAGAGAGAGAGAGCGAGAGAGAGAGAGGGGGGGAGAGGGGTGTGGGTCCATTGAGGGGCGATTTATCACAGTGTAATCTGGCTGCAGTTTGTTGTTGGGACACTGTGTTTGGTATCGACTCAAAGCCTGCAGACTGGCTTCATGTCACCTTCATACAGCATCACGACCATGTTCTTTACTAGATTGCGTTGTATTTCCATTCATCAAACCCAATTGTTTCTCATTCCACGTTATTGATTATTATGGCAGACTAAGATCCTCGCATTTGATGAACTTCCACGCAATTAATGAGAGAAACATACTGTTAAGTTTCTGGCCTTTGTCGGATGCTGATGGACACCTCTAATGGTGCCTTTGCATTAGGCAGATTAAATCGTGTATCTCTGTGTTCCAGCCTCATTCCTCACCTCGCATCCACAGCCCACCTGTGAAAATTACAATGTACCATCGGCTTTACCGAACATGACCTTAAGGAAGTCACAGTGATAGATACTGCTGACCAAACGTGCTGTGTGCGTGTGTGCGTGTGTGCGTGTGTGCGTGTGTGTGTGTGTGTGTGTGTATTTCTGAGTATATATGTGTGTTTATGTGTGTGTGTGTGTGTCTCTGGTTTGGGGACAGAGAGAAAGCGGGTGTAGCGCTGTACAGTGTGTGTGTGCGTGTTGGCATGCGTGTTGAGTACACATGCATGTGCGCGCATGTCGCCTCCCCCTAATCTCCTCCATCGTGGGAGACGAGGCTCATCCCCCTCCAGTCTCATCTGTTAATCTGGAGTCTTATCATCGCGTTCCAGCAAGAGCGCTGGCCCGCTAAGACCCGCTCAAGGTCACTTTAATGTCAGTTTGAGGTCATTTCGACTTGGCGTGGCGCCTCGCCCGTTCCTACTTGCCCCGGCAGGGGCCAGGCGACACTCCCCTCAATCATGGGGGGGGCGAATTTGCGATCCGAAGAGGAGCCGTCGCTCCATATGCTACTGAGCTTCTCCTCCGCGTTTAGCCTGCTAATCCCCGCAGGAGATGGGGAGCAGCAGACCGTGGTGGTAATATGGATGGAGGGCAGGAGAGGAGGAGAAGTTATAGGAGGGGGGGGGGGGGGGGGAGGGGAGGAGGGCGGGGATGGAACAGACGACTGCAGGAAGGGGACGCGTTCGTGAGAATATTGGGGGAGCGGAGGGGGAGGAGGGGGAGGAGGGGAGACCATGGGATCACAATCGGCAGTGATGGTGGCCTTAATCCATTCAATCCGGGAAATCAGCTGTGTCATTTTAGATTTCTTTGGCTATTCAAAAATAGCAGATATACAAGCTCATAGCGCGGCACCGAGTGCCGTGCTATGAGCTTGTAGATCTGCTAGTTTTTGAAAAATCGTGATTTTTTTTTGTTGCAAATCTTATATTTTTTAAAGCGTATCTTATATCTTATATTTATATCTTATACTTATATCTTATATATATAGCTCATAGCGCGGCACTCGGTGCCGCGCTATGAGCTTGTAGATCTGCTATTTTTGAATAGCCAAACAAATCCGAAAATGACACAGATGCGTTCCCGGTCTTAACGGGTTAACAAATCAGCGACAGTGGGGATGAAAAACTCCCAGCCACAGCACTTTCTGTGAAGTGTCTGCTATCAGATAAAGCTGAGAGATTTAGCTAAGACTTCATATTTAGAGCATGGCTTAAGCTGTGAGGCGACGTCTTAACTGTGGTGATGCCAATGTGACATTGTGCCTGTTATGCTCCATTCGTCAAATGGGATTTTATCTCCATTTTTATAGCCCTAATGCCACATGCCTTCCCTGAATTATCCAAGACCTCATGCTGCAACGACACTGATACCATGATCCATATACTTGCTGTTGCAACTCATTCCCAACCTCACTCACTTCAAACCCCGGTCCTAAAAAGCGTCATTAACACTTGACCCGGAGGCAAGAGCAATCAAGTTGATGCTGCTGTATTTCCATTACAGTGGGGCCTGAGAATATTGGCTTTTAAGTCGAGCAGACATGCCGCATCCATATGCAAGTCTCTTTTGATTTTGCTGCTGTTGTCGAATATCTCACGAATCACGATCATTAATGACCCCAAATGTCACAGAGAGGAATCGGAGAGACGTCGAACAAAGCCTTCATCATGAAACGCACAAACTTTTCCATCATCATCATCATCATCATTATCATGATCCTCTTAATTTATCTTTTGAAACGCATCTTCAGTGATTAAGGACTTCAGAGAGAACTGTCAGACAGACATAATGTTCATTCAGGTCCTTATTTATTGTTAAATAGCTGTAATACCCATCAAGACATACAGTATGAGAGCACAGTCAACTCAGATGTCATGAGACTCTGCGTGGAATTGCTAACTATTAAAAAGGACTAACTGTGATCCGTCAATTATGTTATCCCCTAACGTTTTCTCATATCTTACTGTAACCAAAGCCATCATGGGCAAACTAAGCAATCAAGGTCAGGTAAACTATTTTAATCCAGGACTTGACCAAATAATGATACTGCATGCGTAAATGATGCGTAAATTCCTCTTATAAATTATGATTGGGTGCTGAATATCATAAGTAACAATCCATGAAGAATTCAGGAGCTTTTATTGCTGTTGTAAAATTCGGTACTCATTGTCCATATAAAACCTTTTATGAGCATAATGATTATTACTATTATTATTTATGTGTAATAACAGGCCACATTCAAACCCAAATCTAAAATGTACTGGTGAACAGTGTATAGACAACGAGCTAGTAGAGCAGTAAAATTGCTTGCTCATGCAGGGTGGGACAATGTCAGGTCTCTGCTCTACATGTAGTGTCTTGAGACAACGTGTTGTGATTTGACACTTTAATAAAATGGAAATGAATGGAAATTGAAACTGTAAATAGCAGTGTGGCAGAGTAACGCCTCCTCCAAAACAGGCTTGTTTGCCTGTGTCTCGAAATGGATTCAAGGCAAAACAATTTCCTGTCGAGCCAGAAATACAGAAAAAAACGATGTCACCGCAAGGGAGACAGTTACCATTTGTTTGCATGGTCTCAGAATTCTGTATATACCTTGCGTCCACCCTCACATTTTACAGCTTGCACCCCCAGCCATGGTTGCCAGATCTGCTTATTATAATTTCCCCGCAAGATTTTATTCGAAAATAGCCGATCTACAACCTCACAACGCGTTGCATCGCGACGCGTTGTGAGCTTGTAGATCTGCTATTTTCAAATAGCTGATGTATATTATGTTAAAAGTGCTCATGTGGGCCCATAGTCGCTTCTTTTGGGCTGGTTTTCCTGGACCTGGTTGCTTGTTTCTCTCACAGAATCTGGCAACGCTGCCCCCAGCTGACATTCAAATCTGTGTACACAACAATAACAAGACGGCTACTGTTTCACCGATGTTGCCTGTCAGGTGAGGTTGGCTCTTTTTTTTTGTCCAACGGTGCTCTTTAGCTCACTGACAACAGTCCACTTCCTGCACCAGCTTGAGGCCTAGTTTTGAAGTCTTCCCTCCAAATGAACAAGCGAGCAGGGGGCTTGCCGTGACGGATGTGCACCACACGTCAGAGGTACACAAATTGATTTTCTTCGGGTGGATAGTTCTGGTATAGTGGATGCTTTGGGCAAATGGCGGGGGGGTGGGGCGGCTTTGAGAGATATGTCAGAAGCACTTGGTCAAAACTAGCTCAGGAAACGAGCAGAAATATGTGCAGTATGGAAGCCTTGTTTAGCCCTTGCTGGTGAAATGGAACACCTACTACATATTTTACTGAAAACGGGGAAATTGTGACATACACTGTACGGAAGGCATGTGGCATTAAATTGGTAAAGTGAAACGTAATCGAAATGTGTGAAACCATGTGTGTGTGTGTGTGTGTGTGTGTGTGTGTGTGTGTGTGTGTGTGTGTGTGTGTTTTTTGTTTTGTTTTGCCGTGTTTAGTTTTTTGTTCGGGAGAGTTTGATTCGACAACTTGTGCAAATTGCCTTACATGATCATGCCAGCCAGCCAGCCAACCCCACTATGTCACCCTCCCAACAGGATTACGACTGGCTGGCGAGTTTAAAGGTGCCGAAAGGAGAGAGTTCTAAAGCTGACACTCCATCGGTGATGGCTGGGTAATTAAAGCCAGCAATTAAGGCTTTTATAATCAGCACTGTCAGTGAACTGGTGCACTAGGATTAACGTTCAGAGCTGGACTCAAGAGTTGTTGGATGCGGGCCCTGCCAAGGAAGGGTTTTAGATTCAGCTCGAGTGGGAATGGAATGACTTATAGGAGTGACAGGGGGAGGCTAGAGGCAGGATGTTTGCCTAGAGATGCATACAGAACGTGTGCGTTTTACACACACATGTTTATTATGGGTGTATGTGTGTGTGTACTGCGCGCTTTTGCCTCTTAAGATAGCACGCCATTTATCATTACAGAACAGAAAGAGCGCATAGAGCACGGAGCACGTCTAAATTAGGCATGTAAAAACATAAACTAATACATCATGATATATCCGGCTTCCGCCATATGGCTACGAGGAGCCATCATGCATCACGTCATCTCAGTAACGGCACTCCAGTGTCAGTCTGGGACATGAGAGAGCCATCCTTAATGGCTGTAGCAATAATGCATAATAAAGACACATGAAATGAGGGAGATTTAACTCTCTCTATACGGTGTGGATGAATGTGTCTGCAGACCTTGGCCAAGGGGAGTCCTAGCAGAAAATAATGTTGTGTCTCTGTTTCCAATAAAACAAAACAGTAAATTATTTACAGCGGGCCACTGAGTGTGCATCCACCTCATTTGTATTCCTGTCGCCGCGATGATAGATGTGACATCATGGTGATGAATGTAAGCGTAGGGATTTTAAAAAGCGCTTCCTCTGGAAACCAAGGACAGATGGTTATTTTTTATGAGGGCTGCAGAATAATGAAACCAAATGAGTGGGAATGTTTTGGCGGACAGATTAGCCATGATATGAAAGTGGCTCTGTAAAAGCCGGGAAATGAAGACGTCAATGGCCCAAAAGACCATGGGCCAATAATGTATTTCCCGCTTTCAGTTTTTTTGGTTGCCCGATAAACAGCATACACAGTAAAATAGGGCATTTCTAGTGCCTTGGGCAGTGGTTCTCAAAGTGGGGACTGGGGACCCCTGGGGGTCCTTGGGGAGTTCCCAGCATTTTTGTTCTATATAGCATCAAAATCTGTTCTTCTTACCCCTATACAGTCCGTTGCTATTTTCAAAAGATCTTGAAAAAATGAGAATGTTTGTGAAACATTTTAAGTTTCAGGTTCCTGACTTGCATGGCACCGGTCTAGTATCTATCTATCTATTAATTCTCGACACCTGTGTGTGTATGTCTGTCTGTATGTGCGTCCTGAGCACAACTCGGGCGTCACCCGACCGAACGGCCTCAAACTTACGTGTGTATCCGTTATGCAAAATAGTAATAAATAGTAAATATTGTAAATTTTTTACACTACATTTTCAGAAAGGGAATATGCCCTTTTCAAATATTATAGTGAAAATAACAGATCTACAAACTTTTGAATGCTTTCTACTTTTTTTACTACTAGTATTTTCTAAAGCAAATTAGGAAATGAAACGAATAACACGCGCATGCACCTGACCCCCCCCTCCTTACCCTCCCTGCCTGTCCCTTGGATAACGTGTATAGAGAATGAAACGAATAACATGCTCATTCACCTACACCCCCCCACTCGCTGAACCTCGCATTTCGGAAAATGCAAATAGATTAATAACACGCACATACACTTATACGGGTATTTCACATTAAAACACTTCTGGGGGTCATTTTCATATCTACTCAACCTTTTGTGTGTGCGCACCAGCACTTTAGACTCATTATAAACCTGGTCCTGGTGACTGATATTGTCCTTCATGCATAAGGAGAACCGTAATCTTTCAATTAGTTATTTCATGCATGACTTTCATGGATTTCCTGCATGGACATGACGCAACATAACATTACAGAAAATGCACAACGTATAAACATACGTGTAAACATAAGGAAATATGTAATCCAAAAACTGTCGGTCTCCTCGTGCACAAAAAAACAACCAAACTAAGCGATTATGCAGGTGTAGCATCGCTACCTGTGTGGAAAAAAAACCTTAACACTGAGGGTTTTACTGCGTACAAAGAAGTTGTAAAACCGAAGGGATTATGTTAATACAGTACGATTCATTAAATACCAAAGTGCCTCTGATTATGTATTGGCAGTTACAAATTCCCTCAAACTCCCCTAAATCAGAGGTCTTGCTGAAATAAGAGGTCTTGCTGAAATGAATCTTTCATCACCTGTCATCATGTTCAACATTACCTTTATAGCACCTCTGACCCCTCATTTCCCCAGTTAATGGCTTCTACCTGTTCCTAGAGCCTATAGCCACTGCCCCTGTCTCAGTGAACCAAAAAAATACATCCACGTAGACACACCTGCAGCCACGTACACACGCGTACACACACACACGCACACGCACACGCACACGCACCTGCACAAAACACACGCACACACACAAATACACAAGCGTGTGTGCTGATAAACCTGCAATGTGATTTCATACAAATTTGTTCTTTCTCAACCAAGGTCAGCATATGGGTCTTAAAAAATAAATTGCCTCTGAAAGCTTTCTCAGCAGATGGCGGCCATCTTGGCTTATCGGTGCGTAGGTGCGCTCTTTGAGCCGGGTTGTGCTCTATATCACAGCCTCCCCTGCCCGGCTGATTGAACACAGGTGTAACGGCTGATTTACAGTCTCACTGTTCAACATTAACCCTCTAGATCTGGCCTGAAATAGTTATTACTGATGACACCCAAAGTAATTGCTAATTTTACGCTTCAGCAGACACATTTTCCACTCGTCTTCTCATTCCACCCCTTTTCCTTTTCTATACTATCAGCCCAGGCTTAAGTTATTCACCCTCCTCTTCTCTATCTTTCCACTCTAGTCTTTAGAGTACTTTATACCTTTCTCTTTCACACTACCGCAGGTGTCACTCAACAAACACTTAGGTCATACTCCAATGAAAACACAAACTCTTTTTCTCTCGGCCTAAAATCCCGAGTGCCAATTTAACTCCTAGAGTGTGTACAAATACAACCATACATATGGACCTGTAAGGGTCCATTTGTATACTCTCAGAGTTAAGTAAGTCGGAGTGGCCTATTGTCGGTGTCAGCCGAGCAACGAGAGCGCCTATCCCCTTTACAAGAGAGTCACACTTACCAGCAGCTCCCAGTACTTACGTCTTAGTTACCCAAGCCGCGCTACTCATACGCCGAGTTTGCGGCGCCCAGGATTTAGCCCAGAATGGCGAGCACTCTACCGACTGAGCTACCCATCCACTGCAAATTGATAAATTAGCACTGATGATTTTTAATATGTATATAATAATTCACTCTCAACTGTCTAACCTCTTAGACCCTATATATATACTTTGTTGACCGGGGGACCCCCCCTTTCCCTCTACACTATCTACAAGCTCACAACGCATTGTATAGAGCACCGAAGTCTGATGTGTCCCATTCCCATAGACGTGTTTAATATCGCATCAAATAAGAACTGTGTTCCAAATATAAACAAATGATCCCGGCGGTTTGACTCTTATGGATATGAAGCATCAACTGACGGTGAGAAAAGGCTCATGTTACTTCCGCCGAATTAGTAAAATCTTCGCCAGAAACGGACTGTATCAAATATGAGTGACTGACTATCATAAACGATACTGAGCCAACCACCCTGACAATATCGCAGAGACAGTTTGTTTATTTTTGGACCACAATTCTTATATGAGACGATTCTAAGATGACCCAATGTTATTCTCCATAGAGAAATTACTTCCGCGACCCAGGGGATGAACGAGTGACGTCAGGACTTCTGTACTCTATTGTGACAGGTTGTGTGTAGATTTGTTATTTTTGTGGAACATTTGCCTATTATGGCATGCCCATAATAGTGATGCTAGGGTTCACATAGCCACACTTTCAGAGAGTTCCTCCTACTCCAGGCAGAGCTGTGAAAAATCTGTATATACGAGACTAGGTTCAAATGGCTAAATAAGCTTTACATTTTCCATGTTTCTGAAACTCTGTTTTCTATACCCATCGTTGTCCCTTCTCTGTTTACTGCTGAATGTCACACACCGTGGGAGCACCTGAGGAACAGGGCAGCAATTTTAATCCACTCCGTTATAATCGATGAATGGCTTCCCGAGACATGCCACTAAACGTGCTACACAGTACAGGTACAGGCTCACACATGGGCTACTGAATTAAATAGATTCTAAAATTAGACCTCGAGGCCAAGTCATGTGTGAGATTATACTCGGGTGCAAGTATTTGAGAAAATGAATGAAGCTATTAAGCTGTCATCTTGCACTCTCATCTTTCAGATTTAGTCAAATAAAATGCTTTGTAGGCTAATGTGGGGTGTAGACTATGACACTGAAATGTATTAGCGTGTAACTGACACTGGTTAGACTAATTTCTATGATTTCACTTCAGGCATGGAGAAAGCCCAGGAAACCGCAAAACGGGTGCAATTGCCTTTTCTAGGATTGAAAGAGCAATTGAGCATGTATAACCCTTATGTAGAAATTACGTTGCTGCTTGTTCCGGCAGCCTTTAGAAATATTTATATGTTTGCAACTTTATGGGAAAGTGGCTGCTCGGAATGACCTGAAACGTTAGGGAAAGTTGGACTGTCCCTAACTTACCTTTTTGTGATAAATAGGCCAAGGTCAAAGGTAATGAAAACAAAAAGTAAAAATCGTTACACCATCAGCCCAGGCTTAAGTTATTCACCCTCCTCTTCTCTATCTTCCCACTCTAGTCTTTAGAGTACTTTATACCTTTCTCTTTCACACTACCGCAGGTGTCACTCAACAAACACTTAGGTCATACTCCAATGGAAACACAAACTATTTTTCTCTCAGCTGTAAAATCCTGAGTGCCAATTTAATAGAAATATTTGTCTTGTTTGTTTGCAATGTTTTGGGGAAATTGCTTGGAATGAACTTTTAGGAAAGGTGGACTGTCCCTAGCTTACCTGATACATTATTTTGTGATAATTAGGTCAAGGTCCAAGGTAACAAAAACAAAAAAAATCTAATTCACTTCAAACTAAGAACAAAATGTTCTTCCAATTTCTGAGCGATGATGATAATAACAATGTTAGGGTTAAACGTTTTGGGCATCAAGGTCATATCTCATATCCAGAAACAAAATGTCTTAGAAATGTCTGTGCAACCTTGTGTTCGAGAGGTAGGGTGAAATAAATGAATGTATTGTTTTAACCACTTAGATCGTACAAAGTCAAGACGTAGCTCATTCCCTAGATCAGTGAAATCTTATGGACCCAAATTGGTGTCACTGCAAAGTACCACCAATTGACTCCAAATGGCCTGAAACGTTTTTTTGCGTATTACGTCGCCGTGGTAACGCATAGCGGCAAGAAAAATAATAGCACACTTGTCCCGGGCCATGCTGCACGTTTTGATGGATATATTCCCGGGGTAGGGTAAACCGTGCGGGAGGAGTAGTCGGACAAAGTTTGTGGGAATAAATAAATAAATATTAAGTATGGAGGATTACAATAAGTGTTTTGCCATTGCATGGCAGGCACACTTAATTATGTATTTTCCACTATAACTTGAAAAAGGTACAATATTTTATATGATCTTCCAGAATCAGAATCAGAATCAGGTTTATTGTCACATCACATGTTTACAAGGTAAAAAAGTGGTTGAAATTTGTTCCCATCGCAACGTTATTTCCATAGAAAGAAGAGGGGGAGGAAGAAGAGGGGGCGGGGGGGTGGGTGGGGGGGGGGGGGGGCAAGTGCGAAGGAGAAACAAGTTATCTACATATTTACACTAGTCTAGTAGCCTACGTGAGATAAAAAAGGAAAAACGTTGCGACGCTGCGGAGAGTGTACGGAAGCAGCCTTCCCCCTCCATTGGCGCTACCATCTTTTTGTCAACATGGCCTTTGACCTTGAGTGACCTTGTCTTTCTTTCTTTCTTTTTCCTTTATTTATTCAGGGAAACCCATTGAGAGCAAGCTCTCTTTTTCAAGGACGCCCTGATAACAAACATTTGAATCACATTACAATGTCACAACTAATTTAACAATAAAGAAAAAAAGAAAAGCAGAAGCATAAAACAACATTAAAATAATCGCAAAAGGCGGTGAATCAGACAATACAATGAGTACATGGATAACAACACAGATATTTTAAAATCAGATGCAAATAAACAGTGTTACATGAAACAGGTGCAGTCACTATGTAGTGTGTCCTCAAGCTTGCCCAATGTTTGTTCTTTTTTGAACGGATGTGTGACATCCATAGTGTAATAAACAGCCAGGTTGGTCTCACTCTCACCAATTAGCAGCTGAGCTTGTGTCTCTGACTGACCAACCAGCTGAACAGAGCAATATTGTTGTTTGTGTGGTAAAACTAAGCCTGCCTGTATAATTTAGTCCCATGCGTATTATTATCATTACCTTATGTCTGTCATTGGGTAGGAAGAGGCCATGCAAGGGCATGCAGGCGAAGCCTAATGTCAAATTCAAAAGCATAACTTCTCCGTTACTTTAGTTGATGGAAAGTGTGGGTACTTAATTCCCATCTCAGAACAACAACATGAGCACATTGATATGCAGTGGCTTTAGGTGAAGACAGCTATTTCTCCGCCAAGGTCAAGCTTACTTACGAACCGCAGCTTCCCAGCAAGTGACACAAGCCCTGAGAGAAGAGAGATGAGAGCCAAGCGAAGTTATGAATGCATTTTTATGCTGAAAAAGTACAGTCGAGGCACAAATAATGCCTTGTGTTTGTCCCACAGGGAGCAAAGGTCTTGATCTTTAGTTGGCGCCGGCCACGTGCTCATCAGCATTTGCTCTGAGGTCAGCTCTGCTCAACGTAAGGGAATCTAGGACCAAGGATGTGATGCCTGTGAGCGGACTGCCCTTGAACGTGGTCATACAAAAGAGATAACCGTTAAGGAAAAAGCATGTCACTATACAATAGGGACATGTTTACTTAAAAAGATAAGAGCCTGTACATGTTTGAGTAGGTTTGATAAAGAGAAGAAATTCAATCTAAGATATGGGGAGAGAATCCATCACTTTTAAAAAGCTGCATAAATCTCAGAGACAAACAGACTCTGAGATTGAAAGATAATTCATAATCACTGCTTTTCATGAGCTGTTTTATCCATTTAGAGTTCTCATTTAAGCAGAGGTGAAACTAAACCAGTATTTCATTTGCATTTACAGTCCTCTCTATAATTGAACACCCTGGACTGTCTGAGCTCTTGGCCCGAACATAATATTGGACGTGACAGGAACAATTGTGAGTTATGGACTCATTTGTTTCCCCTCCTACCGTATGTCAGTAAAGCCTGAGTAATACTTGGTTGCGTGCTGGTGCCGAAAATATCAGATCTACAAGCTCACAACATGTTGTGCATTGTGAGCTTAACTGAGTATAAATCAACATTAATGTTCTTTGAACCTGCAGCAAGATGACAAAATCAGCAATTGACTGGAGAAGGGAGGCCAGATAAAAGAAATATATTCAAACTATCTGTGTAATAATCAAATGTCATGTTGTTGTGACCCTTAAAATTACTATAGGACTAAAGTCCTGACCTATGCGTTCTATACTGACAGTAGTTTAAGGTATCAAGGACAGATGCAGACTCACAGTAAACAGTCTTGAGAAACAGTTGGCATTCACAGAAGAAGTCTTAACGTTTTTCAATTTACCGCAGCAGCAGTCAGTCTGACAAACGGACGTGTTTTGGCTCCTCTGGCCTTCATCAGCATGTCTGACCAGCAAGGGCAAGGATGAGAGCAAGCACAAACACATGAACAAAGTTTCACTCAAAAATAGATTTAGAGACATCAGGGATTTTTTTTTGATTGTGAGAGTATGCCTGACACAATTTGAGTCTTTTTTTTTGGCTACACTGTAGAATCCTACAAATGTATACCATATGGACCCGATGTGTCCATTTGGTAAAATGTGTACACTTTCAGAGTAAATCACTACCCCTAGTTGAAGTACGTGAAAAACAAGCTTGAATGCTATTCATACATTTATAACAAACAGGCAAGTGTAATTGTCCAATGGAAACGAGGTGGAAAATAACAAGGACATTTGGGGGAGTTTGGCATGAATGGCGCTCATTAAACAGCCTCCATCTTCTCAACCTTGTGCATGTGCAGACAAAATGAGAGCATGCAAGGTTTAGTGAGAGCTTCATTACTGAGAGACAATACTCAGCACTATCAACAAGGGGCAGGCAAACACTCCAAAAACTAATGGATTTTCTACAGTATATCGGAGACATAAAAAGGGCAAAGAAATAGTAGACATAAAGGTTTGAAATGATGTGTGACAGTTTGTGAACAGCCTCTCTGCATAGCTCTTAACAGCATTTGCTGTTTTTGTCAAAGACAAATAGGTCTGGCCAAACCCTGAAGCCCAGCTCCTACCAGTCCGTTCTTTTCCCCCCGCAAAATGTTGAATGAATTGGTTTAGAACCCTAGAAGTTGGTTCGGAACTGGAACTAAAAAACGTCTTGTTTTGTCTTGCCCTGAACTGGGAACAAGTGGGTGTGTCACTATTCTACAGGTTAGAAGATGCAGATGCAATATAAACAATGGCAAAAGCAAGCAAAAAATCATCATAAAAAAAGAAAAGAAAAGGGAAACTTTAACCTGCCATTGACGATTGAATTTCCCCCGTGAAATGGACACTTCGACCGGTCATATTCGACACATTGCTGGCCAGGCTTGGAATTGAATCTGGGGCAACTCGGGACTCCTGCTCTCCAGGCCGGCTCTCTAACCATTCAGCCATGCCGCCCCCAATTACAATGGTTCTGCTTGAAACTGGTGGAAACGTGGGCTGGTTCGTGTCCGGTTCCGTGAAAGCACCAATCTGGATCTTGACCTTGATCGTGACTTTTTCCTTTTCAAACCAAACATTTAGCATCTCTTCTGGGCAGCCAACCGATCGTTTTCTTTCAGTTTGATGAAAATCTGTTCATTTGTTCTCAAGTTGTCTTGCTATCAAACACACACACACACACGCGCACACACACACACACACACACACACACACACACACACACACACACACACACACACACACATAGCCGATGGCCGATAATTAATAATGATACCCATTGCTGTGGGTAGGGTAACAAACACATTTAACAGAACAAAATAAAAAAAGATGATCGTTCCAAAATGAAAATCGCACTCGAAAATTGCGCTAGAGCCGAGCCGTCTAGACGAGGGTCCTACTGTAGCTGCAGCAATTTGTCGCACTGAGTTGCATATTGCATCTTTGGTTTGGATTTTGTACAGGAGCGATGGAGCGAGGTGATTAACAAGGGAATGAGAGCCGAAATGGCAGTGGCTAATGAGGCACACTGGGACCTGGAGGCTGAAACTCTTGTCTCCACTCCAGCAGCCACATCAGTAAACAAGTTGCTGACTCATCAGACAACACTGACACGGAGGTCTGAGTGCCCTGTAGCACGCATGCTCTGGTGAATGCCCACATGCTGTGCTGTATGCATACATGATAGCCTACATAGTTTCTGCATGTCCACACATAAATACAAATGCATATGTAAATTAATACAGTACATGCCATGCACATGGCATGTATGCACAAACAGACTAAACTAACAATTTTTCAGACCAATATTACGATTGGATGTCGATTTGCAAGTTTAAGTTCTGTTTGATGTTTACAGTAGTTTACTGCGTAACTATCATAACGTTAGTGAATTGATATTTAACCACTTACCCTACTTATTTGACCTGGGTTTCCCAGAGGTACCCTCCTTTTTTCCACTTCTGGTACACTTCAAAAAAGAATTGTCTGGAAAAAGCTGATCTACAAGTTCACAACACGTGGCATTGTGACGCGCTGTGAGCTTGTAGATCTGCTATTTTCACAGAATGTTTGCCTATTTTCAATGACTGTTTGCATATTATGAGATGCCCATAATAGAGACACATGATTTCATGTGGTTAATGGACCAAAGTCACCAAACCAGTATTATTGAATGTTTAGCCCTTTTAGACAATTTTAGTTGTTGCAATAATTACCAGATTTAGCTAATATTGTAGTTCAAACTTCCAGGAGATGAGCCCACCTAAAAATGATCTGCTTCTAATATTCACATCACCATGATGAATCATCGACATCTGAATGTCTTTTGTAAAACAAGCTTTTCTCCAGGGACTATTTTTGGAAAGACTTTTCAAATCAATCCACGTACTGTAACTTGGACACAAATAAAAGGTGATGTAATGTTCACTGTGTTGGATTATCCCAAGCCAGTTTCAAGTCTCTGCAATTTCATTTGCATACCATACCGAAATCAATGGAAACCAAGGGCTTCATGGAAGGTCAAGAAAATGGAAAGTTGTCAGCAGTATTATGAGTTGGTAAACATGCAAAAACATGTGGTCCTTTTAGTACACCTTTAAGAGTGAAACTAAGGGTTACTTACGTAACCCCGGTTTTGTAAATTGCGAACGAGTTGTTCACATATGGGAACAGCGCCCTCTGGCGGTGATAACAGAAGCTTCACATTAACTCCCTCAGGGCCAAACCAAAATTTTTGGCCCGATGGGTCTTCCGTTTCTTTCCGGTAGCCCCCTCCCGAAGGTATTATAGGCGACCGGAATGCGGAAGTCGTTCTCTTGATACACCAGCTTCCTTCTGCCTACGGTGAAGCAAAAAGGGTGTTTCTGTGAACAACTCGTTCGCAATTTACAAAACCGGGGTTACGTAAGTAACCCTTAGTTTTGCTACATTGCTCTCTCGTTGTTCACATATGGGAGATATAAACAAACAAGATACCACAAAAACCTGCCCCAGCGCCTGGGCGCCAGGGCCACGCCCCCCCTGGGACGTGACCCCCTGGCGCCCAAGCCCCCCCAGACCCACCGGGTCTGGGGAAACCCCCAGACCCACAGGGTCTGGGGTAAGGAACAGGAAAAGAAGTGGGGCCCTGACAGACCTAAGTCTGCCTCATAACTAAAAGCAGGCACAGCCTGTCTATTCTAGTGGGGGGAGGGCCCTGACAGACCGAAGTCCGCCTTATTCATCTAAGGCCCAGACGTCGGCCAATCATACACTAAATTACAGGGGCATGAACAGATCCTACGGCCGTTCTATGCACCTACCCACCTTCAGGTGGAGGCCACACCCAGGACAGCGTGCGCCAGGGAAGACGCCGCCACGTCCAGGCTGTAGAACGCAGCGAAAGTCGAGGGAGACGCCCAACTCGCTGCCGTGCAGACGTCCTGAATGGAAACCCCTCTGCAGAGGGCCCATGACGTCGATACACCCCTAGTAGAGTGCGCTCTCAGTCCGTCAGGCACTGGGGCTCCCCTACTAGCGTACGCCAAGCGAATAGCCTCCACAATCCATCGGGAAAGCGTAGACTTAGCCACCGCTTTTCCCCCAGGCCCAGGGCCCAGGGAAACGAACAGCTGGCCGGGTCGGTCCCGGGCCGCAGTCCTCTGGACATACAGCCGCAAGGCCCTCACTGGACAGATACAGTGCAGCCTCCGATCCTCCTCTGAGGCAAACGGAGGCGGATGAAAAGCAACCAGCACGGTCGGTGTCACCACCGCCAGGTGGTTCTTAGGGATGAACGCCGGGTTGGGTTTAAGAACAACCCTACCGTTATCACCAGCGAACCTCATGCACTCCGGAACTACCGATAGGGCATGCATATCGCTCACCCGTTTCGCTGTTGTCAGCGCAACCAAGAGCACCGTCTTGAGCGTGAGGAACCTAGGTTCCACCGTCTCCAGTGGTTCAAAAGGAGGACGAGAGAGTGAGTCGAGCACCAGGACCAAGTCCCACGTGGGAAACAAAGCCCTGGAGACAGGGTGTTCCCGCAGGGCACCCTTCATGAACTGGCACACCATTGGTTGTTTTCCCACGGTACCGAAACCAACATGGTTGGCCGAGATGGCCGCCAGGTATACTTTGATTGTGGAGAAGGCGTTTCCCAGATCCAACCTATCCTGTAGGAAGGTCAGGATGTCTGGGACCGAAGCCTGGAAAGGGACCACAACCGGGGACCGGTCCAGGCACCACTCCTCGAACACACCCCACTTAGCTCCATAAACGGACCTAGTGGAGTGTGCCCTAGCGGCCTGAATAGTCGCTACCACCCTAGGTGGAAGCCCGGCTGCAGTCAAATTTTCCCTCTCACGGGCCAAACCCACAGATCTAGGTCTGCGGGCCTGGGATGATGAATCTCGCCCCCCGCCTGCTGTAGCAGGTCCTCTCGCAGCGGGAGGGGCCAAGGCCGCTCGTATAGGAGGGGAGCTATCTCCGACCTCCAAGTGCCCCATGCTGGAGCCACCAGCACCGTGAGGTCCCGGAGCCTGATCCGTTCCAGAGTAGGGTGGATCAGCTCCATCGGAGGGAACGCATAAAGTAGCCCCCTCGGCCACTCGTGCGCCAGGGCGTCCAACCCCAGCGGAGCCTGGCCTTTCATTGAGAAAAACAGCGAGCATTTCGCGTTCTCCTCTGATGCAAACAGGTCCACTCTGGGCCGCCCGAACCTGACCCAGATCTGGTTCGCGACCGCGGGGTGCAGAGACCATTCTGAAGCCTGAGTCTTGCCTCTGGACAGAAGATCGGCTCCCCTGTTCAGAAGACCAGGGACATGAGAGGCGTGGATTGACTCCAAGTGCGTGCTGCACCATATGCCAACCCGTCCAAGGTAGGAGACTTCAGGCCTCCTTGCTTGTTTATGTAGGCCATGGTCGTAGTATTGTCCGTCTTGACCAAAACGTGACAACCGCTGATGCGGGGTCTGAAGTGCTTTAACGCCAAAAAGACCGCCATCAGCTCCAGGTAGTTGATGTGGGCCGCCCTCATACTGCGGTCCCACACACCCCTGGCCATTCTGCCCTCGAAGGTGGCGCCCCAACCTGTCAGACTGGCGTCGGTGGTTATCATCTTCCTGGAGATGATCCTCCCCATTGGAACGCCCTCTGACAGGAAGGAGACTACTTTCCATTGTTGGAGGGACTGTATGCACGCTGCGGACACCGTTACCCGGCGAAAACCCTGAGTTACCGGGACCCCGAGGGAGCCCACCCATCTCTGAAAAGGGCGCATGTGCAATCTGCCCAGGCGTATCAAGGAAATGGCCGAGGCCATGAGCCCCGCCGCCCTCATGCAGATTTTGTACTGGACCTTGCGTCCCAGTTGAAACATGGCTAAACATCTCAGAAAGGAAACTCTCCTCTCCTGAGACAAACGAGCCCTGAGAGAGACCGCGTCCAGCTCGATACCTATGAAAGTAGCGCGACGGGACGGCGTGAGCACGCACTTCTCGAAGTTCAGTGTGAACCCTAGGGAGGTCAGGTGCGACACCACTGTACTGGTGTGATGACATGCCTCCTGATACGAGTCCCCACTCAGTAGCCAGTCGTCGATGTAACTCGCGATGCGAATACCCCTCTGCCTCAGGGGAGCTATCGCTACCTGAGTACATTTGACGAACACCCTGGGACTTAGTGACATTCCAAACGGGAGGACCAGGTATTCGTACACATGACCCTCGAATTCGAACCGCAGGAATTTCCTGTGCGGTGGATAAATAGGGACGTGAAAGTAAGCGTCCTTGAGATCTATTGAGCTCCACCAGTCGCCCTGACGGACCGAGCGTAGTAACGCCGCCGCCGTCAGCATTTTGAACTGAAAAGTTTTCAAATACCTGTTGAGAGCTCGTAGATCCATGATGGGACGTAATCCCCCCCCTTTCTTCTTGACCAGGAAGTATCTCGAGTAGAAACCGAGCCGGCTTTCTCCTGGTAACACTTCCCGTACGGCGTTCTTGCGTAATAGGGAGGCTATCTCCTCTCGTAACGTCAGCGCCGCTTGACCACTCGCTCGTGACAAAAGTACTTTGTCGGACATGGGTGGTTTTGTGGAAAACTGCAGCCTGTACCCCTTTGCTATTGTACGAAGCACCCAGGGGTTGGCGTTGCATTCTTTCCAACGCTCGATGTGTAGTGTTAAAGGATTGGGGGGGACTGTTATTGTATTCGTACTCACATGAGCCGCCATCTTGGCTGCACTCGTTGGCATGGCTACCGTGCTTGTTGTTACATTCGTGCTCATGGGCGCGGCCATTATTATTTTCCTGGCTGCGCACGTGGGACCGGCCTTCGCTATTGTCGACACGTGTCTGCAAGTGGGGGCCGCCATCTTGTCTAGCGACACGTGTTGAACAGCTGAGGCGGCCATTTTGGCCCCCCCACTGTCATTGCGACAATAGCTAGACTTTGTCTTACCTTGTGGCGCCGAGGAAAATTTTGGCGTGACCCATGTAGCATGTGGCGGTTTTGGCCCGCCACAAGCCTTTGTTCTGTCCGGAGACCACCATGGACCCCCCTGGGGGGGGTCCGTCGCGGTCTCCGGCTCATTTTCATTCCTACCGTTTTCAGTTGCAATTTTTTGTTGGTCTTTTTTAATACAGCTGCATGTAAAAGCACAACATTGGCAACAACAGTAGAAATAGCATGCACACTCAGACGATCTGCTGTGGCACGTGTATGTGTATTTTGCAAAACTTTCCTCTCTAACGCATGCACACTCAGACAATCTGCTGTGGCACTTAAATGTGTGATTTGTGTTTTGCTCTTCTTTCTTTCGGTGCTTGGCGAGCGATCTTCCGTCGCATCTGCTAGCTCCGGTGGAGATCTCCTCCTCTTCCTCGGTGACCCGTACATGAGGCCCGAGGCCACTAGATACAGGCGCGAATCCCCCGTCTGAGGGGAGAGGGAACCGGGGGAGAAAACTTCCCTGCTTTCCACGCAGGGAGTGACAGTGTCACCGACGCGACCTGGCACCGCGACCCTTGCTGGAGCCTCTCTGGCTGGGTCTGTTCTGTGGGGGGCGAGGGCGGTCGTCCTCCCTTCGGTCCCGCTGTTCTCTGGCAGCAGGTGGAGCGGAGGAAGACTGGGCCTGTCGAACTGGGCCCTCCTGACGATTCGGCGGCCTACCTCGGTCTGGCTGTCGTCCAGGACGGGACTGGGGTCTGGGGAGAGGTGCTCTGGATGGGGCTTGGATGCAGGACAATGCAGCCTCATCTTGAGCTTTTCGAACCGCGCTGCTCTCCTTCAGGTAATCCATGGCGCCCTGGAAAAGATTTCCTGGGGTGACTTTGAGGTTCAGCAGCTTTTTCTTGTCCTCGGGACCGCGGAAAGTAACATGGTCGAGCCATCGTGCTCTTTCGTGGGTGACGCAGAGCCCCAGCACTCTGCCCGTCCATTCTATGGTGTGTTTATTTAGAGAAATCATCTCTTGAGTGAGGCGTCGCATCTCGGCCAGCTGCTCGGGTGTGGCGGCGTCTCCCGCCTCGCTCAGAAGCACCTTCAGGGAGCCCTGTAGAAGAGCGGAGGCATTGAGAGCCCTGCCGCCCGATGTTGACGCCCTGTAGACGGCTTTAGAAGCCAGGGAGGCAGCGATGTCCTTTTCATTGGTGAAAACAGGGATGTCTTTCACCGTGGAAAAAGGTGTTTTCTGGCCGCGAGGCTGGCTAAGGCAGAGGGAGCTGGCTAGGGTGCGATCCATGGGTGGGGGGGGGCCCGAGGCCCAGTTCACCCGCACCCACACAATCGATGTCGAACCGTAGCCTTCTGGGATCCGCGTCGGGGGCCGCGGGAGCGCTCCAGGACGAGGAGAGAGCCGAAACGAAACCCATCGCCAGTGGAAGTTTGCTTTTCTTGGTGATTTTTTCCTCCACTGAGTCGAGTCCCTGAAACTCCGAGGTGTTAATAGGGGTCTCGTTGATCTCGTCGCCTGGCCACTTGAGGCCACATCTGACGGTGGCTTTTTTATAGAGCTCCAGAAGAGTAATCTCACCTATTATGGCCGGTGCGGGGGCTGTGAGCGGCTCAGCGTGAACAAGGACAGTGTGGAGGGTCCCAGCTGGGGCTGGGGGGTCGCGGTTCGCGGTGAGAGCGTCATCCCTGACGACCACCCCGTCCTCCGCGACCTCGTCAACGACCAGGTAGTCTCCTACGTCCTGCGACTCCTGCCGCTCGGCTTGGTAGGGAGTGAGGGCGTCGTCATCCACCTCATAATCGCCGACCGAAACGACGCTCCCCGGGGTGGAAGAGTAGTGGGAGGCCGCACGGTGTTCGGTGTGGCCACCGGGTGGGGTGGGGGGTGGTTCGACGCGGGGCTCAACATATTCGTTCCTCGGAGGAGAGCGAGAGCGGGGGTGTTTTGGTGGCTCCAGAGCCCTCGCGCAGCTAGCTGCTGCTGAAGCATGAGGCCGACGAGCAGCTTGGCTAGCAGGTGTGCGGTCCGCAGATCGCCGGGAAGCGAAGTAATGGCGGTCGCCGCCGCGCTGCTCCTCATAGTCCTCGAACAGGGGCCGTGAAGGAGGCTGGAAAAAGTTTCTGGCCTCGTGGAACCGGTTCTTGAGCTCGGACGAGTTGAAAGACGCACAGTCGGAGCATCTTGGGTGTAGCTCGTAAGCAGCGTCCTCGGCGTGGGCGAGACCCAGGCAGGAGACGCAGTGGTTGTGTGTGTCCCACTCGTCCAGGAGTTGAGGACAGGAACGGGAGCCGCAGCGACGCAGGGGGTACTCCTGACGGTCAGAAACGGCGGTACGGCGTCGAGCCATGGAGAGGAGGTGGCGAGCTAAGCTACTAGCCACTAAGGTGGAAAGCTAAACTAGGCCGCTAGCTACTAGCGGAGCCAACAGGTGGCTAAGTTTAGCGTTCTCTTTTTCTTTTCTTTGAAGAGCTGTGCTTTTCCTCGTCTGGAAAAACACAGTGGGGAAGAGGGAGAAGAAGAAGGTCTGGGGAACTCTGTGGACCGCGAATCCTACCAGTCGCTATAGAGTTGTGATGACCCGCAGAACTCGTTCTTTTGTTTGTTGAATGTTTGTCGATTTGCGAAGCTCCTTCACCGTAGGCAGAAGGAAGCCAAGAGAACTACTTCCGCATTCCGGTCGCCTATAATACCTTCGGGAGGGGGCTACCGGAAAGCGACGGAAGACCCATCGGGCCAAAAATTTAGGTTTGGCCCTGAGGGAGTTAATGTGAAGCTTCTGTTATCACCGCCAGAGGGCGCTGTTCCCATATGTGAACAACGAGAGAGCAATGTAGCAAAACTATAAAGGGTTGCTCCACGGAGCATATATCTCCGCCAGGCTTGGTGGCCTACCCAGGGCTGCGTTAGTCGTCAGAGCAAGTATAAGAGTAAGCGGAGGAGGCATGTAATTCCAATGTGGGGTTGATTGGATGTTGTGTATGTTGTGTGGTGGAATAATGATGGTTCTGCTCTGCTGTAAACAGTGACAATTGACAATTTTGTGGCATTCCCTATGGATCTTAGTGAAATCGCTTTTGGCTCTCAGCTCTGCATTGTTTGGAGGCCCCTCAATATGTGATTCAAATTTGGTGTCGATCAGACATTTTTGACAATCGGTATGGATTATAAAAAGTTTGTATGATACATATTTATCCACCTAACTCCTATATCTCTGCTGTCCAGCCCGAACCTGCTAACTCCAAAACGCTCATTGTTCAGGAAACGAAAAAACAAAATATAAGTTTTTCAGGAAATGAAGAAAACCTTATATTTTTAAAACAAAGCAATACTGCCTCATCAAAGTTGGTAGTGTCTTTATATATCGTCAGATACTTGCATGTGTCATTATATTATCAACACTTTACCCAAATCCAGCGCAAGTGGAGATAGTAGTTTCAGACGAGCAGAAATCAAGCTGAAATGGAGTTAGGTGTCCAAACAACAATAGCTCCACTTGCTGCTGAGGGAGAGGTTTCAGAAGGGTACAAATTTCCAAAAGCTAACAATGGATCTCCAAGCTCACAATGCATCACAACAACGTGTGAATTAATGCCCTGATGCTTCATGACACTTATATAGGCCAACAATAATAAACAGGACTTTAAATTTTACAATAACTTTTGCAAAGAGGGGTTCACAGAATTGGAGTTTCAGTAGAACTAGCGCGAGTCGCGACAGAAATGCTATCAACTCCTTTCTTCTTGTCACATTGCTCTCTTCATTAAACACTTCATAGATTTTAGAAATATAATTACTTGTTTTCATAACATTAGCGTCAGTGCTAAGTTTGATAAACAGGTAGGCCTACACTGCATAGTTTTAAAGTTGTACAATGCAGAATCACAAATAACGATTTTTAGCAACCTCTGCTGGTCACTACCGTCACTGCATACAATTTCCCTAGTCCTCGATTACCCAGAATTCCATTCGTTTTCACCGGAAGCCGGAAGCGTTTCAAAAAGCGATCTTTTAATTGTTTTATACTATCTATGGATCGTTTCTCTTAGCCAGTGGAGCATTAGTTACCATGAGCTGTGCTTTCTTTTTCTGTTCTTTTTCGATCTTCCAATCCTACATTATCTTAAAATCAGCGTGAGGTTCCTTTTTGTTAATAGCGCGGTAGTTCCTGGCCAAACAGGAAACCGTTGCGGTAGTTCCTGAGGACGTCGGCCACGACGTCATGACGTTGGCCAGGAACGTCATTTTCCCGGGAAAGTCCCCCCCGTACACGTTCAATAGAAAATATATAAATAAAAGGCTTCCGGGGGTGAAATTCACGGAGTGGGTGTTGTGAAACTTTTGCCACTCGCAAAAGATATACAATTTAACTTTAGTTTTGTTGAAAACGTTACCTAGTATTACTTTAACAGACTACGGGGAGTTTGTTTACGTGATACTCCTCCTCGTTCACTGCGCAGCGCGCTCTGTTCTGTGTTGTGAAAAGGCTGCAGCAGAGTAGAGACAGTTTGAGGATCCAATGGAGTTGGGAGGTTTCGTCAGAGGCGCTTTTGAATACTTTTCATTGGTTCAAATGTTTAGATTTTTTACACAGACGTAAAGGGTGTTCAATAGCGTTGATTTATGAAAAAAAAAAAAAAAGCTGAAAATGGAGTTACATGTAGCTGGTTCGTCCCGGACACCGACGAATTATACTTTGTTGACCGGTGTATGCCAGGGGTCTATCCCTGGACCCGTCCTTTTCCCCCTGTATCTACCTATCGTATCTATGGTATCTATGGTATCTATCGTATCTATTGTATCTATCGTATCTATCATCTATCTACAACACCAAATCTCTTTGCCGAAAATAGCCAATCTACACGCTCTACAAGGCATTGCAATGCGACAAGTTGTGAGCACGTAGATCTGCTATTTTTGCAGAATGCTTGCAGTATTTTACTGATATGTTTAACTGACAAACTTTGTGTGAACCTGTTGTTGTTAACACAAAATGACGAAACATTTAGTTAGGCGGAAATCGGCCTGAGCTCTATGGGGAGTTGCCAGTTATAGGCCAAAATGTTAAGCAGGCTGGTATAGCGCCACCATAAGGCTGATTTGATACTGGCAGCATACAAAACGTTAGCCTTATCACTGTTATGCCGATGACACTCAACTGTTTCTCCCCCCTCTGCCACCCAGGTGGAAGGGCTCATTGCTAGATGTCTAGCTGACATCTCACAGTGGATGTCTTCTCACCACCTCAAGCTGAACCCAGACAAGACTGAGCTTCTCTTCTTCCCAGGTAAGTCCTGCAACATGCAGGATCTAACTATTTCCATAGACAACTCTGTGGTGGTTTCGGTCAAGAGCCTTGGTGTTGTCCTTGACAGTCAGCTCTCATTCAAGGCACCTTCACCTCACCTTTTCAGACTCCACCTTATGCCCGATAGCTCTTGACCTAGTTTTGACGACCATGCAGACTTAGAGGTTAAAATGTAATTTAGATAACATGTTATTTAGACAGATGCTAGGTTCCTTGTGTACCTGCCTGGTATCCGATAGTTTCAATGTACAGATTATCATTCTGATAGTATATTGTTTGACTAATGCTAGGTTCTTGGTTTACCTGTGATCCTAGTTTACTGAGGCACTACAGAGTCTCTCTGCATTTGATGTACGTATGTGTTTACCGTGTTAATTGTAAGTCGCTCTGGATAGGAAGTGCCTAAATTGCCTAAATTGTACGCACACGCACGCACGCACACACACACACACACACACACACACACACACACACACACACACACACACACACACACACACACACACACACACACACACACACACACACACACACACACACACACACACACACACACACACACACACACACCCCCCACACACACACACACAAAATACTACAACATCTTGTTTCAAAGTCAATTTTTGGACCCCCTCTCTTTTATGCAATTAACTGCAGCCTCTGCCATTTGGAAATTGCTCTAGTTCATATTGTGATTTTTTGATTAATAGTTCGACCCTAATAAATACTTGTATGGACGGAAACAGCTTGCGAATGATCATGGGATATAGAGGCTGTCAAAGTGATGTTCTAAACGTCAACACGTGTTCCCTAACTCCCTCTGGTCCAACCTAGCTTCTCATTTCCTCCTCTCTGCCTGACCCCTCACCCCTGGACAGAGGAGGGACTGTGTGCTGACAGACATCCATTCGGCCTGAGGGAGGATGGGACGAGTTTGAGGCTGAATGGTTGTGGCAGACCTGTGTGTCTCTTGGGGGGGGTGCCGGGGGGTGCCCCCCCCCCTCCTCCTACCTTTTAGAACACGTGTTTTAGCTCTAAACGCTAGGCTACTACAACTGCTTTGTCCACCCACTGCAAGATAGACGCATACAAGTCTACACACGCATGGACACAGACCAACACACACACACACACACACACACACACACACACACACACACACACACACACACACACACACACACACACACACACACACACACACACAGTGTTGCCAGATTCTGTGAGAGAAACAAGCAACCAGGTCTAGGAAAACCAGCCCAAAAGAAGCGACAATGGGCCACATAACATACATCAGCTATTTGAAAATAGCAGATCTACAAGCTTACAACGCATCGCGATGCGACGCGTTGTGAGCTTGTAGATCGGCTATTTTCAAATAAAATCTTGCGGGGAAATTATAATAAGCAGATCTGGCAACCCTACACACACACACACACACACACACACACACACACACACACACACACACACACACTGCACTGACTGTCGTCTCAAGTTACAGAGCCCCTTCTCTCTTACTTTGTTTTCAACCTGCAAATGACTTCAGCAGGAAAGTTTATGTGGGAAAAGGACAGGCTCACACTCTTTTTTTCACAACCTTTTCCTCTGTGACTGAAAGGACAACCGGGTCAGCTGGTTAATTACAGGGCCCGACTGTTCCATCTTAAACCTGTTGCCCGCGGAAACGGTGGACAAAAGGAGGGATGTCGTATATAGAGCCTGTATCCATTGCCATATTACCCATAATGTTTGTTGACTGACACCTGCAGGGATCTGAAGCAGACTATTGATCCGAGCACACGGGGCTGGCTGCAGGATTTATGCTTTGATTTCCTGGAGTAAACACACAGTGTTTAGATAGGGATGTAAACCAAAAAGGCCCCGGCCGGCTGAATCCATTTGTCATATACACTATATTCTCTGTTCGATAACTCAATAAAGTGTTCGAGACAGCAGCTGCTGAGGGAGGAACTTCAAGGCGAGAGTGTGTCTCGGCTAATGCATTTCTGTCAGCAGGATGTGGTGCGATGGAGAGATGGAGGTAAAAGGTGAATCATATCTCTCTCTCCAAGTCTGTCCCCCTTTACCTCTGTGTCCCCCCGTCTCTCTCTCTCTCTCTCTCTCTCTCTCTCTCTCTCTCTCGTTTTTGTCGGCTGAGAAACTTAAGCTGAATTGACTTTAGGGAAAGATGAATATAGCCTGGGCTGACAGGACAACTAATAGCAAGTTACAGCACCAACAGGAGCCATAATTTAGATTAAAGAGCTGTTTTCTTATTATGCTCCGTTTGATTCTCATCCACGTGTTTCTTCGCTCCCAGGGACCTAAAAGGTCCTTGTCGACACTCATATACCACCATAAAAGCCTGAGTGTTACTCTGATCTGAGAGTGTTCAAAATGGAACCAAATGGACCTGTGGGGTCGATATGGGTTACATTTGTACACTCTCTGAGTTACAAATGGATAAATTAACTCTGAGGATTTGTTCTGTAGCCTACCTATCAAACAAGTCTTCTAAGCCGGTTTCAATTTGTGTCTCTTGCCCCACTTTGCCATTTCTGAGTTCGGCGCTCATCTCTGTGTGAACATCATACGTGTCACAAAATTCAACCCGACTCTGGAAAAACTAGAAGAGATGTTTAGACATAACTTTTCTTTCTTTCTTTCTTTTTTTAAATTAGACTTTGGAAGTCAAATAAACGTCTGATGGCAGACAAAGTCTTTTTTGGCACACGGTGCAGGATATGCTCAAACAAACTTTCACGGAAATGTGAGAAGTCTAACCCTGGCGCTCTTGGACTCAAACGGCTCCCTATTTTTGGTACCAATGCCCCTTCCATCCTTTGTTTCCAATGTGATTACAGACACCACGGCAGAATGTCAGTACTGTTTACTACAACAGCACTCACTTCTTGATCACTCTAATCTCTCATAGGAGAGCGAGAGAGAGAGAGACAGAGGGAGAGAAGCAGCATGAGCGATCGTGAGCGAGGGAAACGCAGTCCATTTCCACAGACGGCCATGAAGAGTAATGCACTGACAATCCAGCAAACCTCAGTTTCCTCCTCCCTCCGTCCTCATGAATATGGATGGACAAACCCACAGGAAGAATATCCACCGCCAAGCTTTAATGCCGTAATGCGCATTACCCCGATAATAAGAGAGAAGCTACTTAGATCACATAATTCTCCAGAGCCTCGTCATAAATAACAGCTTACATGTAGCTTACTTAGATAAATAGGCGGGTGGCTGTGAGGGAGGGAGCGCTGCTCCGTGTTCACTCAAGCTTATGGGGATTTTGCCGTGCACGTGAAACTCCTGCGGCACAGTGAAGATGTGTGACGCGCGTCTACGAGTGTGCGTGCGTGCACACATATTGGTATTGGAGTGGGGGGGGGTGAGAGAAATAATGCCTGATTCATACCGAAAACAGCCGATCTGCAAGCTCACAGCGCGTTGCGCTGCAACACGCTGTGAGCTTGCAGATCGGCTGTTTTCCATGTGCGACACTGGCGCACAACTAAAATGTAAATCGGGCTTAAAAAGCCAGGGCAATCACATCTCCAGAAAATGACATTGACTCCTATTATGCCCACAAAGCAATGAGGGCCATTACACCACAGGGCAGATTAGTCTGCATGAAGATGAATGGGATGCACAGAAACACAATAACTTATAATTCACCGTGTGGAATTCTCTATGAATTATTAACCAGGCCATTCATTAGAGCCATGGGAGAATAGATGCCTGGGCCCGCATTCCTGTGTGAAAAATGTCGGCCCACCAGTATAAATATAGTGCATCTTTTCTCGCACAAGCAAGTGCGCAGGCACACACACACACACACATGAAAACTCACATGCGCGAGCACAGACGCACGATAAACTCATGAATACACACTCTCGCTCTCTCACACACACATGCATAATTTTAACCCATCTTATACGCATGCATGCATGCATGAGCACACACACACACACACACGCACACACACACACACACACACACACAGTCATACCACCCAAACATTCCTTTGCATCACCACCCGGCTGCCCCCCACACACACACACACACACACACACACACACACACACACACACACACACACACACACACACACACACACACACACACACACACACACACACACACACACACACACTCTCACACAGACAGACAAAGATGACATTGGCCATTATCCTATTTACGCAGCTGTATGTGGAGCCATACATTACCTCTAGCTTGACACCATGCCATTAGTTACAGTCTCTCATCAGGCTATCAGATACTGAGCCCTGCCTGGGAATCCTCCTCCACATGCACGCACGCACGTGCACGCACACGTTACAGAGCCACTTCTCTCGCACACACACACACACACACACACACACACACACACACACACACACACACACACACACACACACACACACACACACACACACGCATAGACACATCTTACGTGCTGTATTTAAACAACATTTCTGTCACAGTGCAACACAAATTATTTGAAATGTGTTGAATTGTAAAAAAAAAAAAATGTTCGGAACACCAGGTTGAAAGTGGTTAAAATGCTGGTCTGGATCATTTCAGAGAGGCAGGTCTATATATTTACCAGTGCACAGAGCTGGTGGTTGGGGTGTGTAGCTGTAGGGAACCATGTGGTCAACCCTATCCGCCCCCAACAGCCCTCACAACACCACCGCCTCGCGTCTCCCCCGGGGGCAGGGCACGGAAAGGAAAGGTGCAACAGTTGGCTGAAGGTGTGCGTGTTGTTTTGATTATGTCTATGACATATACACACACACACACACACACACACACACACACACACACACACAGGCGGAGGTTTCAGCGGTCTCAGCTATGCACCGTAAAGTGCATATCAGGTTTGGGTGAGCCTGGTTCACAGGCGTTTGACCATCCCGAGCGCCTCCCTCCCCACAGCAGCGTGACAGTGAACGATGTGTCCGTAACGAGGTAGTGATGGACAAACCGCATAATGGGACCCCAACCTGTGAGTTCAGCCATTAATCTTAGCAGGGTGGAAAGATGACTGCTGGACCTGCTCTGCGTACTGTATAACGGGAGGATTCTGTGTTTCTGCCACTCCGGTCAGGCATGGTTCTCTGCAGTGGCTGGAACAATATACTCATAGCTTCTTCTTTCTTTTTTTCTTAACCCATTAAAACCGGGAAAGCATCTGTGTTATTTTAGATTTGAGCTAAAAAAAAGCATTATTTTATACTTTGGCTAATCAAAAATAGCAGATATACAAGCTCATAGTGCGTCACTTTGTGCCGTGCTACGAGCTTGTAGTTCTGCTAGGGGTCCCTGGAACAACATCAGCCTCGGGTGTTAATGGGTTAATCATATATTTAAATTTTTAATAACTTAAACCCTTATACCGGGGCGGCAGTGGCTCAGGAGGTAGAGTGGTCGCTTGGGAATCTGAAGGAATCCCTGGGAGGGTTCGATCGCCAGCCCCTCCCTTGGGTTAGTGTCAAAGTGTCCTTGAGCAAGACACTGAAGAACCCCTAATTGCTCCCGATGAGTAGGTTGGTGCCTTGCATGGTTTCCTCCGGTGTCGGTGTGTGAATGGGTGAATGTATATAATGCACATTGTAAAGCACTTTGGATGAAGGTGCAATATCAGGGGCATTCAACACTCAGAGTTACTACAGGGGGTCCGCCAAATCTTTGTGTAATGGGGAACATTAGCCGAAAATAGCAGATCTACAAGCTCACAACGCCTCGCAGTTGACTAAATATTGAGGGTTTAAAAGGTTAGTTGTCTGAAAACATACATTAACATGAATCCAACATATTAATAGAAAAGATAATGTATGTCAAGCAAGTCTATGAAATCTATGAAAAAGTCTGCAACACAATTTTATAGAATATGTAGTGGGGGGTCCCTGCTTCATCTCTCTCTCTCATGCAGCTAAGGGGTCCTTGGCCTGAAAAAACGTTGAAGACCCCTGTGCTATATGAATGCACCATTTAACATTTTACCTACTGTACCTGGTCTGCCCTTTTTTCCCTTCTACACCAAATCTCTTCTCAATCAATTTTCAGTAAATGGTCTCCCCAGAATGGGGATGCTAGGGCTCAAGCATTTAAGTAAAAGTAATAATACCACATTTATAAATACTTATCAAGTAAAAGTCCTGCGTTCAAAATGTAACTTCAGTAAAAGTACAATGGCATCAACATATACTTTCAGTACCGAACATAAAAGTACTCATTATGTAGAATGGCCCACTTTGCAATCATATTATTGGATTGTAATTAGTATTATTATGTATTAGCATTAACGTGTTCATCACTTTAATGTTGCAGCTGGTAAAGGTGGGCTGAATTTAATTACTTGCTGCTGTGCTGCTGGGTAGCTTATTAACTTATAGTATCATTTATCATGTATGTTTTGTATTAATAATGTAAATCTGCAAAGTAACTAAAGCTATCAAATAATTATAGTGGACTAAAAAGTTAGATATTTTGCCTCTGAGATGTAGTGGTACTAGTGGAGTATGAAATATAAAAAAATGGAAACCCTAAAGTAAAGTGGAAGTACCTCAAAATGACCTCAAGTAGCCTACTTGAGTAAATGTACTTTGTGACTTTCCACCCCTGGTTCTCTGGCATGTCTTATCTGGGTTCTGTATGCGCTGAGTGTTTTTGAGGAGGATGAGTAGCTATTAGGGGTGTAACGATACGTTTTAACAACGATTCGATACGTATCACGATACTTGGTTGTCGATACGATACATGAACGATACAGGTTAATTTAGAACGATACGATACGTTTCGATTCAGCGATTTAGTCGATACGATACATGAACGATACAGGACAGGTTAATTTAGAACGATACGATTCGATTCAATGATTTAAAATCGATATAGTAACTATTTATTTACCCAAGAATTCTGTGTGAAAAATAAATACCTGGATACTGGATATAAACCCCTCTTTCTCTTTTCTTCTTCTTAAAAGTACTTAGTATTGATATAATTGATTATTTGCATTGCAGAACGATTCGATACGATTATTTGCATTGCAAAACGATTCGATACGATTCAAAGTCAAACGATACGATATTTAGCTGTTTGCATATCGATATAGTAGATCGTTGAAAATTCAAAACGATGCATCGATGCAGTTACTGTATCGTTACGGGCCTAGTAGCTATGTCACATGATGACACATTAGCATCTTTAGCTCCAATACTGTCACATTGATTTAGTCCATGTTTTAGAGTTCTTGGAAATTATTCGAATGAATTAAACACTTTCAACCTGGCGCCCCTATTTTGGGCATGTTATGCTATTAGGCTTTTTTCTTTTTTTCTTAATATAACATAAACATTTTGAACATAAAATGTTCAAAGTATTTTCCAGATTTTCCCAAGCTCTCACTGTGTCGCAACACAACACATTGTGGGGCTTAAAGAGTTCATTCCAGGGCAAGCAAGGGACAAAGGGAGGAGAAATTATGAAATTCTTCAGAAGTGTCGCATAACGTCTTTAGAATGTATTGAGAACCAGTGGTTGTGGTTGTATTTCATAAACCACCGAAATCTGATAATAATCTAATATCTGGAAAGTTTACACATGGTCACATGTCTAAACTCGCTGAAAAGGTGTAGTGAAATTATAAATTTTTAATTAATTTGTTATGATCAAAACTTGATTTGAGTTTTTACTTTTAACAGAAACAAATAAATAAACATGTAAGAAAAATGATATTCAGAGAAAATCAGTAAGACAATTTACACACACAAAACCCCCTCACAAACAACAATAGTGTACAAATATACATGTATATTATATGAGAACACAAAAAATATATACAAAGAAAAATAAAAGAAAATAAGGACGAAGAAAAGAACCCCCCCCCTCCACGACCAAAAATGCAGCATCATCTGTCGTATCATAATGTATGTAAAAATAACAGTGAACAATCAAAAGGGCATTACCTGGCCATAGACAAAATCACTTATGTGTTTTAATCACTTACAGTAAACCCCATACTTTATTATTTGTGGTCCCCCAGGGGTCTGTACTAGTCCCCCTCCTTTTTTACCGTCTACAACCAAATCTCTTGGCCGAAAAGAGCAGATGTATACGCTCACAACGCTAACCCTGTTGTTGTCAAATGCTTGTGAATTATGATATTCCCAGAATAGGGACCCTAGGGTTCATGTGGTTAAGCTGGCCCACAACAACCAGAAACAAATTATCCCTGTGTGTTCTGTCAGTAACCCAAACTATAAACTACAAGCCTTTGTGATTGGGTTTAACTGGCATATCATTAAAAGCAAAGCATTTCACAAACTTTCCAAAACCCTGTGCAAATCACAGATCTGCAAGCTCACAACACGTCGCATCGTGACCCGTTGTGAGTTTATAGATCGGCCATTTTCGATGCACACCATTGCCGTACGACAAAGTCGAAAATGGGGCCAAAGTGGTTAAAAAAGGTTGCTGAGTCATTTGTGCTCAAACGCTCATCCAGATCTCAGAGTAACTTTATGTGTGCCAACCCACAAGAACTTTTTGACCAGAAATAGAGCCACCAGAATCCAGCAGACGAAACGGAACAAAACAATAGCACAAAGGCGACAGGCCACAGCCTGTGGTGATTGATGATGTGAGAGCGCAGTATCCCCACTCTGGTGTGATAAGAGGCCACGAGAGCCGCTAGAGGTGAATATCAGGATTAAATGAAGCTACCGTCTGAGACACACAATGTTTTATTTACACCTTAGACATGAGCCATTACACACGCAGCACATACCCTGCACCTCTGACACTTGGTTTCTCGCTACCAAATACGTGTGTGTGTGCTTGCATGTCTGAAGTAGTGTAGTGTAGTGTGCCACGCACGCATGCACACACGCACGCACGCACGGCGCACGCACACATTGCACAACAGCAGGCGCACACTGAAAAAGAATGCGTTTAGTGGAAGCTATTGGGAAGTTAACCTCAACATGAAGTAATTAGCCTACTCACTTAAGTTGTGTAATTGAGTTGGTATACTGTTACTATATACACACCATGGTATCGTACCGTGTGTGTGTGTGTGTGTGTGTGTGTGTGTGTGTGTGTGTGTGTGAGATACACATACACAGATTTAAGGCATAGTTGTAATGCTCATTGCTCAACCAACTAATAACAAACATTTAACAAGTCTTTAATAACCAACAGTTAGTGAATTATCTATTAACTAGTTATAACACATAATTATTCTAAAAAGTTAAATATAAATCGTGATATGGCATAAGTGTTGTCTTTTTCTGGTTTTAAAAATGTAAAACCTATTTTATACTTTAAAAAATGTTCAGAAATAGTGGAAACAGCAGATCTACAAGCTTACATTACGTCACATTGCAACACGTTGTGAGCTTGTAGATCTGCTATTTTCACTTTTGATATTGAGGTATTCAATATACATATCAATATTTTTGACCAAAATTTGTTTCCATATCACCCAGCCATAATATACAGTACATACTATAAATGACAGATAATTTATAAATAGAGAAATTAAGACACATTCAGGGCAGAACAACTCAATCACAGTCTCTGATGCAGCCTTTATTCTGCAGTGTCATACACTATATTTGCCGTCGTTTCACAAAATGTGTGTAAGTGGTCATTATGGCACACTGTGGATAATTCCTTCCATTCCAATCACAGAGTCTGGCCAATTTATATCATTTCTTACTGCTGTTTTGTCAAATTAGATTAATTTCCCCTCTCGCTCCTCACCGCTAATTATAAACACCGGAACAGATGGGATGTAATTCCTCTCCGGAAATTTTCCATCCCAGCCAAGAGGAGCTTTGGCCACCACGAGAACTGTGGTTGTTCTTATCACAGTTCTGAGAACGAGGGGTGAGAAGAGGGTAGTTGGATGGAACATACACATGATAATGATAGAATGAATAATAATGATGTTCATTCTCTACTTATGTGCTGGAGTGATGGCGAATGGTGCCAAAATACAAATAATAATCACAATAATGACAACTGTGAATACTTATGAGATAAGTTTGTTTTCATTTATTAAAAAAAGCAAGAAAAAAAAGCGGTAAGACCAATCTTGCAACGCCATGGGCAAACATTTTGTGAATATTCTTGTTTCTACACAGTAAAATCCTCTGTGTTAATTTAACCCTGAGAGGGTGTGATAAATGAACACTGAAGACATAACTGCATGAACTGTAATCCCAACAATCAAACCCCAATACAATGGTTTCCAAGGTGATGCACATGCTATGATAGTCGGATGAAGATTTAATTCCACAATGATAACATTACATCTCTGGGAGACAAAGTACCTTTGCTCTTCTAGAAGGTCTTAGCCGTGTGCAGTTTTTCCCCCTCTCTCTCTCTCTATCCGCCCACTGTTTCTGCATGTATAGTTTCTGAATTCTTCGTCATTCATGGCGTCACATCATAGTTTTGCATAGTAACGAGCCTTTTGACAGATGGCATGGGGCTCTCTTCTAAAAAGGCTGATATTGGCATGTGTCCATGGCTGGACAGTCGTCGTAAATCCACCATATGTTGCAATATGCTCCACAGATTGAGGCAGAGGGCTGGGGCTTCATTTAGGCCACAGAGTGGCAAGATGAAACATTGATAGTGAGTTTAAGCATATGTTCACGTCATATCATCTCCACTTTCCTTCAGAAGAGTCTCTGTTCGCCACTACTGTCTTTGTTCTACTTAAATCAGGGACAGACTGGTAGTCTCACACCTACCCATGACACCATATGCACACAGTGACTCTGGACTCATAAGGGTAATTTTGGTTACGTTTGTAAAAATGTTACCATTAAAAAAAAAACATTCAATCCGGGAACGCATCTGTGTCATTTTTGATTTTAGCTATAACCATTATTTTATACTTTGGCTATTAGAGAATAGCAGATATACAAGCTCATTGCACGGCACAGAGTGCCGCGCTATGAGCTTGTAGATCGGCATTTTTTTTTTTAAAGTCTTGAAAATGTGTGCAAATCTTTGAATATAAATTATTTTAAGTGAACATTTGTAACTCAAATCTTTGCTTGGTGGAACAAAACATTTTGAGATGGGGGTCGGCGGCCAAATACATATCATTTTGGGGGTCTTTGACATGTTTGAGAACCACTGATATATAGCAACATACGTTTTTCAGAAACCTGTTTTAGAAGACATTTGTAGATGCATTAATCACCTCAAATTTCTATTCTCTGAATTGTCTCAATGATACATTCATTAATGGTCAATTGCTAAATACGGTAGCCTATTATATAATGCCTTGCTCCAAAACACATGCACATTCACCCATGGAGCTTGCTCATCGGGAGCACTTAGGGGTTGAGTGTCTTATTCAAGGACAGTTCGACACGCAGCCAGGAGGAGCCGGGGATCGAACCTCCTGAGAGCCAATGCCGACCAATTTAGCCTTAACCCATTAAAACCGGGAACGCATATGTGTAGCCACTTTAACCATTATTTTATAATTTGGCTATTAAGAAATTGCAGATATACAAGCTCATAGCTCATTTTTTTGCAAATCTTTGAATATATATTTTTAAAGCGAACATTTGTAACTCATATCTGATTTGAGTTAAAAAAAAGTTCGGTTAAAAAATATATATATTCAAAGATTTGCAAAAAATCATGCATATACAAGCTCATAGCACGCTATGAGCTTGTATATCTGATATTTTTTAATAGCCAAAGTATAAGATAGTGGTATAAAGCCAAAGGGGCCATGTCCACCAAGATGTGTTTTCTTTCCACCTACTAGCAAGTAACCGTTGAATGAATATACATACATACATTATAACTTTTCATATGTGGTTTTCATGACAGTGATCCCTGATGGTCCGGCTACTTTGGCTGTCATTATTTGAAAGAGTGAAGAGCATGTTTGCTCGCTGAGTTCACTGGCCCCAGAACTGCTTGGTTCTAATTATATACAGTATATATTCAGCAGCTGTAAGACAGACAAGACAGACAGAGACAGACAGACAGACCTTTATTGATGAGTATTGTCTAGCTCACTGGTTCCCAAACAGTGGGTCGGGACCCATTTGTGGGTCACGGACCTATTTTTATGGGTTACTTCATATCCCTTTTTCTTGTTTTTAAAAGTTTTTATTTCAAAACATAAAATATATATAATCAAAGATTTTCATAAATAACACAAAATGTCAAAACATTTTTCAAAAGAACTTCATATATGACAAATTAAAGACATTTCATGAATAAAAAAAACTTAAGAAGTTGTGAAAATATCACATCTACAAGCTCAGAACACGGCGTATCGCGACGTGTCGTGAGCTCGTAGATAAACTATTTTCACTAGTTTGGGTCCCAGGGAGACATAAAATTTCTATTTTGGGTATCGGGCTAAAAACTTTTTTAACCACTGGTCTAGATGTTCAAGACGGAACTAGGATATCTCTCTGTGATAGTTTTACCAATCGTTGCAGTGGATAAAAAAACTAATCACAATGCAGTTTTGCTGCACTGTACAGGAAAATTCTGGTGTATTGACGGTCTGCTGTAAGTCTCCTTGCCAAATTGAAATACGTTTTTAAAATTCTAACAAATGTGCTTCACAAGAACAAAGTTGGTGTAAATAATAATCACATAGATTATCAGCTGCAATCCAACTTTCACACTCACAATGAGTTTCACTTTCACTTCCCCAGGCACTGAGGTGCAGATGCTGTGTTTGTGTATGAGGTGGTTCTGTTTCTTGACGTGATGCATATAGCAGCGTGAGCTGTGAATGGTCTACCGTTGAGGGGACATACATGCATACATACCCCCCCCCCTATTATGTTTAGTCTTTCCTGACAACAAACAGATTAGCTCCATTGTAAAAAACAGTTTCTTTACAGCTATAAGATTACTCGCCAAGGTAAAAGCCTATATCTCCCCGTAAAATTAGAAATGGTGATCCATGCCTTTATTTCATCGAGGCTTGACTATTGCAATGCCTTATACTCTAGCATTGACCAGTCATTGCTTAACACCTGCAGCTACAGTAGTTAGTCCAGAATGCTGCTGGTCCTGCTCGCCTCCTCACAGGCACCAAAAAACGTAATCACATCACTCCAGTTTTGGCCTCACTCCATTGGCTCCCTGTCAAATATAGAATTGACTTTTAAACTCTTGTTATTTGTTTTTAAATCTCTCAATGGAGTGGCCCCCCTCTATCTGGATGAACTTCTATACACTGCCACTAAGTCAGAGCTCTGAGGTCAGTTGACCAGTCGCTATTGGTATTTACCAAGAACCCGACTGAAAACCAGGGGTGACCATGCCTTTGTGGAGGCCACCCCTAGGCTTTGGAATAGCCTTCACCTCTATACCTCTATACTGCATGAACGGCAGCTCATTAGGGACATTCAGTGCATGTTTGAGTGTCAGTACACTGCAAAATGAGGATTAGTGGAAAAAAACAACAACTTTGGAGCTGCTAAAATAGGCGATTTTTGTTTATCCGCATTACTCCATTATGCTAGTGGAAGGGGTCTCCACAATGAACAACAGGGGCTTCTCTGGAAAAATTCTACGGCCCTTTGTATGTTGGTGAGTGATTAGCGACACATCAAAGCAAACATCTAAAATGACTGGAATTCTCCTTTAACCGCAGTTGAGCTTAATTAAAAAACAATGTATGTAATCTAATTTTCCCTCTTCTATACTGTATTTCTATGTGTGTCCATTTATAAATCTGTGTGTGCGCGCGTGTGCTCTTGTTGATTGTATATTAGTGCTTCGCTTTCAACTTTTGCAGCACTTTGGTTGTTTTTAAATGTGCTTTATAAAGTTTGATTTGATCTGATATATAGACACATACACTACAGGGCGCCACTTGTCCTAAGGCCATAAAAATGTTGCCATCCAAACTCTTTCCATTGTTGTTTTTCTTTGCCATGTCACAGCAATAATGTCCCCTTTAAAGCCTCATAGAGAGTGTATTTGTCATTATGTAAAAACAAAAACTCTCACACAACACACATCAAGACAATAATATAACAAGAACAACAATAAAGTGCAGTAGTGTGAGTGCAGAGCAGTGCAGTATTATGAGAGCATTCTTTTTTGTTGCTTGAGCATTCAAATGGCCTGGGGAAGAAGCAGTCCGTAGATCTTGAGGTCCTTGTTCATATGGCACTTGTACGGTTGCCTGGTGGCAGCAGTGAGAACAGTGTTTGTGCATTGCTTTTGCTGGCAATGACTGTGACAAACTTCTTCAATAGGTAGAAGATCAGAGTTGGACGTTTTTGAGTAGTTTTCAGAACTTTTACAGCATGGCCAAAGGCCAAGCTGTCTAGAACAGGGTTTGTCTGTACAGTACAGTATGTACTGTATCTAATATTAATGTGTCAAGAGAATCACGAGGGTTTTATTTGTCACTCACTCATACAGGTAGAAGCAGCGAAATGTTGGTGGGTTGACATGTTCCACAAAGAACAAGCAACAATACAAAATATAAGATAATAATACAAATAATAATTGTAACCCACATTTAAAATTAGGGTGTACACAATAAATAAATACGAACAGTTCATTAAAATGCACAAATAGTTAATTCAATTACACAAGTAATTCATAACAGAAAAATTGATAAATAAGGGTTCAAATGGAAATGGTTTGATAATGTCAACAGTAACTGTACCTGTACAAAAAAACGTATCCCTTTGAGGCAGGAAGGTGACGTTACCTCCCCTTTAAAGGGATAGTTCACTCAAAAAAGTACTTTTTTTCTATCGATTACACACTCCATGGAGACTTGAATTCATGGATATTTTTTTGTTTTTGTCGCATTCCTAAGCCAATAATTTGATGACCTGCGGACCGGTAGGCAGCGGTTCCAGTAGGAGACACAAAGGAGACTCTTTGTGTCTCCTACCGTAACCGCTGCCGGTCATCAAATCATTGGCTTAGGAATGCGACAAAAACAAAAAAAATACCCATGAATTCAAGTCTCCATGGTGTGACCAATCGATAGGAAAAAAAGTCTTTTTGGGGGTGAACTACCCCTTTGGGAACACACTGGGTGTGTGGAGGCTTATTGAAGCTGAGAGTGGAACGAGACAGAAGCAGACAGAGAACGTCAGAAAGTAACTAAATTGATTACAGAAAAAGAAAACCACTGTGATAAAAACTGTTTGATTAGCTACAAACCTAAAAGAGTGACAAACACCTTTTGAAACAAGTTTGGTCAAATCTGGGCGCAGCACTTAACCAAGTGTTTTGGTGAGTGAAAACAAATTCATTGCACTAAATCAGGGGTGGGCAACTTTGACGATGGAGAGGGCCGCTATATTTCCACACTCACTCCAGAGGGGCCACATTGCATATACTGTCGAGCAGACACCTGTTATCTGTTATCTCAATGCCGTACTTTGCGATTCTATGTCACACAAAAGTAGCAAAAATAGCCGATGTACAAGCTCAAAACGCATTGCAGTGCGACACGTTTTGAGCTTGTAGATCTGCTATTTTTTTATTCGAATCCTGAAAAGTAATTTTTTTTTTTTATTTCAAATGCATTTAGTTTTTCTTTTTACTCCACAAGTTTTTGCCCCTTTGTTCTTTTAACCTTGTCCTCATTCAGGGTTCTGACATCCACAGGGAGAAAAAACTCTTTCTGAGCCTTGTGCTCCTGGCTATGAGACGTGCACCTCCAGCACTTTCCATTCTGCATCGTCACAAACAATATGTTACTGGGGTGGTGTTTGATCTTTCTCTTCTTTTGCCCTACTCGAGCACTTTCTGTGGTATGCATCCTGCATGGATGGGAGAGAGCTCCCTGTGGTGCGCCCAGCCGACCTCACCACCGTCTGCAGCAGCAGATACTGGGAAGAGCTCTTCCCATACCATAGTGATAGACCTGGGTCACATGGCTCGGGTTCCCACGGCTACTACTAGTGATAGCCCCTGTCAGGATGCTCTGGGTTGTAGCAGAGTGGAAGGATTTCAGGACCTTCTCCGAGACCTTGAATTTCCTCACCTGCCTGACGTGGTGCAGGCGTTGTCTCGCCGCCTTTGCCGCAGTTTCTGTGTACATTCTCCAAGTCATGTCCTTGGTGATGTGCACGCTGAGGTACTTGAAGCTGACCACCCTCTCCACTGGTGCCCCGTTGATCAGCTGGTGCATGTAAGACCTCTGCCTCTGCTTACAGAAGTCTACCATCATATCCTTGTTTTTTCCGAGGCACCACTGCTCCTTCATATAGGCCTCATTATGTACAGTATGTGTGTCTGGCTCTTCTGAAATAGATCTCACATCTGCACCAGGAAATACCTGGTGAATTGAAAGTGAAACTTATGAAGAGTGTGAAAGTAGGGTTGTATTGTTGTTGAGCATCTATGCATGCATGTACAAGAAAATAATTAATTGAATCTTTTGAATGGAATAGTTCACCCCAAGAATTACTTATTTTCTATCATTTCCACACCCCATGAAGCCTTGAATTCATGGAATGGAATGTTTTTAGTTTTGATGCATTCCTGAGCCAATAATTTGATGACCGGGTGTATTTACGGTAGGAGACTCAAAGAGATTCCTTTGACTCTCCTACCGAATACATAATTAGCATTTTCCCGCCGGTAATCAAATTATTGGCTTAGGAATACGACAAAAACTAAAAACTCTCCATGAATTCAATGCTTCATGGAGTGTGTAATTGATAGAATTTTTGGGTGAACTACTCACCAACATCGTTCTTGTGAAGCACTTTTGTACTTATTAGTGAAGTGATGACAATTTCATTTGGCCAAAGGAGAAGTAGACTGTCACCACATACCCACAAACAGCCAGTATAATGCAGCTTCACCACTGAACAGTGGTATGATTTGTGTGGCTTCATTCACAAACAGCACATAGTAATTTACTCTTGAATGCTAACATTTGGAGGTCACGCTGTTATTAGACTCTCTGGCAAAAAGTTCACAAAGCACTCACATCCAAACAATAAAATCCCAGGTGCTGGGCAGAAGAACACATTTAAAATACGCACAATGCGTCACAGTTATTCTTTTCTATATAAAATGTATTTTTCTCCATTTCTGTTTTACTTTATTGTATCTTTAAATACTCTGCCCTTTTGAGACTCCATCTCTACTCCTTGTGGTTTTATCTTTGTAGGATCTTATCTGGGTTTAAGAATGACGTAGTTTCTTCAAGCATTATAAATGCTCCCCTTGTGTTAGTTTTGTTTGTTCGACTGTATTTGAGACTCAGCCGTTTATTTCTGTTTACACTAAGCAGATGATTTGATAGTGATACACTGTACAATCCAATGTTTTTTTTTGTCGTTGTATTTCTATACATTTCAATCTTGTCTAATCGGTGTCGGGGACAATTGCTTGCCCCTCCTATACTGTACATGTGTGTGGGGATCTGATTGAGGGCAATCCCCCCATAATTCAGTGCACCTGTTTCCTATCTTCCTTATGTAAATCTGGTGAGATTACGGGCCCCATTCCAGGTGAAATTTGAACAAACCACTAATTAGGGATTTCGGACTAGGCAAGAGGCGTTTCCCCGCAAAATTCGGTATTCTATGGCACCCCCCTCACCCGCCAAACACCTGAGCTACCCGTTACATTATGCATAGGTGTGGTTTGGGCGTTACAATGATAAAACCAATCACCGTGCCAGAAGCCATTGCCTTTAAGAGAATACTGCGCTAGCCGTCATCCCGATCCAATATATGCTCTAGCCTATCTACCTGTCTGCACTGTTGCCTGGTCTGATTATTATAAGCCACATTGGGCTTGTTTTCCTTCTTTTATTTTATTTTATCCAAATACATTTTTATATTAATTTGTAGCCTATTGTGTTCACAATAAGCTTGTCATATTAGTCAGATCCGGAATAGTATATGAAAGCCATTTAAAATATGTATACTATTGGTACACACTGGCTGCTCCCAAATAATTAATTACATCATGTTGCGACAACGCTCCTACGTGGTACACAGACAAACAGTAGCACATGGGTATAATAAATTGGACAGTTTTAGGAAAGGTCTATAGCCTATGTACTCACGTTGGCTGTTATCGTTCTATTTCCACCGTTCTAATGGATTCCAGGGGTGTGTAAACATCTCTGAAGTTGCTCCATAGTTTCCTCTGAAGTGACGCAGTTAAAGTTAACTTACATCCATATTGTCCCCGTTATCTTTCATCATCCACCTTTGTTCAGTAATCCCGAACAGAGCTAAACTTTAAGTTTACATCAATCAAAGCCTCTCAAACCCAGACACATTGCTGCGATGCGTATGTGCGTCGCCTATACCTACCCAAAATAACAGACATCCAAGCTATCAACGGCGCTGCATCATGTCGTGTCGACAGCTTACAGATCTGTTATTTTGGACAGCATACAATGAGGCGCGCGCGCGCCACGGAGTAGCCTATCACTAAACCAAAAACATTACATTACGTGGTCAACAACATACTAGACATGTAACTTGCTTGGAGCTTTTAATGCAGTGGTTCTCAACCTGTGGGTCGAGACCACAATGGAGCACCCAACGCCTGGCGAGCTTGTAGATCTGCTATTTTCACAATATTTATCTGTGGAACCGAGTCAAACAAAATGGGGGGGTCCCCAGTTCAAATATGGTTATTTTGGGGGGTCATGAACGTAGCGTTTACGCGGGGAATATAATAATAATATAGCAGGCTAATATATATAATATAGGCTATAATATAATATTCACCCGCACGTCCCGCAGCATGGGTTTAATGAGACAGCAGCCAAAATGAAAATCACACTATGATCCGATCATCTTATAAAAAATGTAAGTGCTTAAGACTTTAGCCCAAACCCAACGGGACCCGACCCGGCCCGTCGGCACCGGCTGAGCTGGGTCTACGTTTTTTTTACATCCAAATAAATTCACATATTAATTCATTTGTAGCGTAGGCTATTGTGTTCACAATAAGCAACTTGTCATATTAGTCAGATCCCCAAGAGTATATGAAAGCCATTTAAAATAGTTATATATTCCTACACAGCTGATGCCAAAGAATTAATCAACAGGGCAGCGCAACGCTAAAGTAGCCTAGGTCAAATCAATCACTGTCTTGTCATGACGCAGCAGTAGAGAGCCCCCTTTAAAGTTTAAACCATAACATGACATAAATAATGGATCTTCAGAGCTTTCTTCATGTCTTTTTCACCTCAAAGTAAATGTTGGATTACTTCTTCAAATGAAAGCACAGGCAGCGGCCAGAAGGTAACATTGGATGTGATTTCTCCATTGCAAAAATGATTACGGTTATTCTATGAAACATATATTTCATAGAATAACCATAATCATTTTTAAAATGGTTATGGGGAAGTGTATATATTTATATAGCCCTATTTGCTCCAAGCTGTTTTTTAAATAAAATATAGACTGTTAGGGTAGAATGACTCCTGTTCTTAACGAATTACCAAGATTTAATGAGAAATAAGGCTTCTTTAGAAAAATGACTGACGGGCTGGGCTGGGTCTAATTTGTCAATTATTAGTCGAGCCAGGCTGAAATATTTAGGGGATATGAAAGCTCTAGTTAGTAGTTTGAAGTGCTCATGTGCTAGTTGCTTCTTTTTGTTTTCATAGACCTGCGGACTGCGGTTGCTTATTTCTCTCCAAGGCTGGCAACATGGCTCATGGTCCAACGCACAAAGCCATTGTAGTGTCTGTGTGCACTTGACGGGTGATTTTATAAACCAGCGGGTGCTTTTAGAATCCACTATCCCCCCTCCCCAAGCCGTACCCATGTGTGGGTTGAGAATTTCAATGTGGGGGATATAGCAACAACACGCCCACGGGCACACCTCCATGCGCAAATAACGGCGTCGGCATAATGGTGACGGGTAGAGCAGGTGCTAGAATAACCTATTGGGGCGGCGCAGGTCCATTATCCCGATTTAACGGGGAATTTTTTGCCACAGAATGGGGCCCTACGTGTTCCCGTTATACCCTGAAGAAGACTTTGTCAAAACGTCTATTTTTGCTCAACAAATCTCTGTATGAGTGTGCGACTGCTTTAGCACTTGATCTCTTCATCCTCTATTTGTCTTGCAAACAGTCTGTGGCCTACCAGTTATGAAATCAAGTATCCTACATAGAGATTTTCAAAGCCCATAATTCGACATCCAAGGTCATCACTATAATCCACAAATAGTCAACATTTTGTCTTCCAGTTCTCTACGTCAGGGATTCACAAACTTTTTCAGCTTGAGACCCCAAAAGAGACATATATACAAAAATATATTATGAATCACAGTTCAGTACATGAATACTAAACTGCTTGTTTACGAGCAGTTAGTCCGCTGAGCGAGATGAGCGACAATGTGCTCACTATACATCTTCATAGCTAACGGCACAAAGGACTGTCTAAGTCTATTGATTGTACCGTGTGGAAAATGTATCTATCATCCCCCCTGCTGCTAAACCTTCCCACAATATCCAAGTGAAGGGGATTTAGAGTGGTTGTCCATAGTTGTGTCCAGCTTCCTCACTATACGCACCCTCATCACCTCTTCCATCCCGTCCAGAGTAGCCCCCTGCGAGCTAGCATTTGGGAAACACTGCTCCACATGCAGTGGTGTAAAGTAACTAAGTACACTTACTCAAATACTGTACTTGCGATTTTTTTTTAGTTATTGTTTACTTTACTGGAGTATTTCCAGTTTTCAGTATTTTTACTTCTACTCCACTACATCTCAGAGGCAAATGTTGTACTTTTACTCCACAAAAATTAGTTACTTAATAGATTTTGATTATCACAAAACATACATTAACCACTTCAGCCCTACTGTATATACATTTCCCCCATTTGAAAATAGCCGATCTACAAGCTCACAATGCGTCGCTTTGTGACGCATTGTGAGCTAGATCTACTATTTTCAAAATATATATATATATATTTTTTTACAATTTATACATTTGAAAAGTTGTGAAATGGGACATTCTGCATAATGAGTACTTTCTACTTTGGTACTAATTCCGGACTTCTACTAGTAACAGAGTATTTCTACATTGTAGTATTGATACTTTTACTTGAGTGAAAATTTTTTGTACTTTTCCCACCACTGTCCACATGTTCCAGCAATATGTACAGTAAGGCCAGAGAGATTGCATCAACAGATGTCTGTGTCTATGTCTGTTTTTGTGGGACCCCCTCGAAAATGAGAAGCTGCATCTTAAGGGGCTTTCCCCACGATAAAAATCTGATCTATTGGGTCAGTAAGCATTGGCAAACTGAAATGGATCAAAGGAGTCGGGAATGTTACGGTGCATTTTATAAAGGACATAACTAGTCGTTCGAGGTATTTCATCCCTGCAGAAGTGATCACCACAGGGCAGTAGTTGTTAGGACATGACACGGTGGATTTTTGTTTTTTACAGGTCCTCTAGGGCGGCAGTGGCTCAGGAGTTAAGGCAGCCGCTTGGGAACAGGAGGGTTCTCGGAGGTTCGATCCCCATGGCTCCTCCGGGCTTCTTGTCGAGGTGTCCCTGAGCAAAACACTGAACCCTTAATTGCTCCCGGTGTGCCCCCTGGAGCTACGCTCTGCTCCTAATAGGACTGGTCAAATGCAGAGAAGTGATTTCCCCACAGGGATCACTACAAATGCCCTTTTTCCCCCCAGTAGGTATGATGCCTCTTCTTTGATGCACCACACCATGCGCCAGTGGTGGAAAAAGTACTCAAATTTTTTACTTAAGTAAAAGTATCAATGCTGCAATGTAGAAATACTCTGTTACAAGTACAAGTCCGGAATTCAAAATTTACTTGAGTAAAAGTACAAAAGCATTGGCATCAAAATGTACTTAAAGTACCAAAAGTAAAAGTACTCGTTGTGCAGAATGTCCCAAGTTTTCACCCCAAAAACGTTTGAAAATAGATCTACAAGCTCACAATGCGACGCATTGTGAGCTTGTAGATCGGCTATTTTCAAATGGCCGAAATGTATATAGGGCTGAAGTGGTTACTGTATGTTTTGTAATAATAATCAAAATTTACAAAGTAACTAGTTGCTAAAGTTTTCAAATAATTGTCGTGGAGTACAAATGACAATATTTGGCTCTGAGATGTAGGGGAGTAGAAGTAAAAGTACTGAAAATTGGAAATAGTACAGTAAAAATACCTCAAAACTGTACTAAAGTACAGTACTTGAGTAAAAGTACTTAGTTACTTTACACCATTGCACACAGATCCATAAAGAAATGCGTTGCAAACAGTGACAGAGATCCCCATCCAGAGAGGCGATATTGCTACATTTGCTCGTTTAGATCGGGTAATACCACTTCTGCATACAGAAAGAAAGAAAAAAACCTGTTCCCAAATTCCATTCATTGGCAACGGAGCGGCTCATTACTATACATTGGTGTTACATCACTGTTTCGAGCAGAACTCAAATATTCAAACATTCCGATATTTTATGCATCAGCTGAAATTCTACACGAGTTCTGCGGTCTTTTACTGTGAAGGGTTATTTGTCTGGGGGCTTCAATTAAAATCTCCCCTCTCTGATTTTTCCAGCTCTTTTGAGAGGCAATCTCTCTCACCGTTCTGCTCATGGTGTTCCAAGCACAGAGTCTACTCTCCAGACCTGTAACTGGTCCCCATCCTCACTGTGAATGAATTCTGTGCTGCAGGTTGACAGGTGAGGAAGTGGAGAAGAAGATGGATAGAGAGAGAGAGAGAGAGAGAGAGAGACTCAGGGAAGGAGATACAGAAAGAGTGAGAGGGGAATAGGGAGCAAGGGAAGGGAAGGGAAGGAAGAAGGGAACACGGCCGCAGGTGTCAAGCCTGTTGAAATTGGTTACTCTATACTAGTGATGTGCGGGTCGGGTTTTTTCATGACCCGCCCCGCCCCAACCCGCGACGGAACGCGACCCGCCTCAACCCGCCCCGCGAACCCATATATAAATCTATGGCTCAACCCGCCCCGCGACCCGCGGTGGGAATATATATATATATTATATAGCGCTCTTTTAAGTACCCAAAGTCCCTTTAAATGTCTACAGTAGCACAACATTGTCATGGGCTAAATAAACAAGCATGTTGGTCAAAATAGGGTTTTTTTTTTTTTTTTTCGTGGAGAGCGGCTGACCCGCTCACCCTCAGCCCGCATAATTTTCTCTGAAATCCTGACTCGACCTACCCGCGCCGCGGGTTGACCCGCGGGTCCCGCGGGTTACGGGTCGACCCGCTCATCACTACTCTATACCCTCCTGGTTGTGTGTGTGTGTGTGTGTGTGTGTGTGTGTGTGTGTGTGTGTGTGTGCGTGTGCGTGTGTGCGTGTGTGTGTGTGTGCGTGCTGTTGCATGGTCATGTGTGTGCCCTACAGTTATTATAAAAGGTTGCCAGTAGTCATCATATAACTTCAATTAACCACTTAAACCCTATTTTAGACTTCGTACTTCATAGAATGGTGAACGGAATTATTTCCGTCTATAATGACATCCCCAAAGTAGGGACGCCAAGTTGAAAGTGGTTCCAACATAGAGTAGTACAGACTGTTTCCCACATGGCCTCAAGGTCACTTATAGCACATTCAAAGAGAAGAGGGAATAGGAGGTTTGCTATAAGGAACAGCAGATGGGCGAGAACAGCCGTCTTGCTGCATGCAACAGCACAGCAGTGCTGTTGCCGGGGGACAAAAATGGTCCTACAGTGACAAGTGCTGGCAGAGAGCTGAAGTGACATTTCAGTTTGCAAGTTTGACGCTGAACAAAGTGTGAGACGAAAGATGGATCAGCTCTTGCCAGCAGGTCCGACGGACGATTTTTCAAAGGAAAGGGCTAGATCCGGGAATGATGGCTGTTTCGTCCTTCCTGTAGCTCTTTGCACTGTATAATCCATATAAATGGACCCATGAGGGTCAGTTTCTACATACTCTGCATCTCATGGACGATGAACCATCATGTGGGTGCACCGGTACACCCATGAGGCCCACCACTGGAGGAGCAGGTCTGACAAAAAAAAAGAGATGTTACCTCCTTGAGCTCTGGGGAAAGACTGAGGAAGACTAATGTGTGACAGCACTGATATATATATATATATATATATATATATATTTTTTTTTACACAAGGATTTTCATAATCCTACATATCTGTCACTATAACAATTTTAAGGTGTGCATCAGCTTTTAGTCAAGTACTGGTCCAATAGTGGAAAACGTATTAATCGTCAATGCGGTTACTCACTAATGATCTATCTAATGACTAATCACTGGAAGCTTCAAACACGTCCATTATGATATGAACTACACACCTGTAAAGTTTTGTGACTTCATCTCGCACGGTTGTAACACCATTACGTTGCCAAAAAATGGTTAACAGACATAAATTATAAACATCACACACAGAGACTCACAAGGTATAGAAAACACCAGCCACACTGTCGAGGCTGTTGAAGTTGTCACTCCGTCACTTAGTCCCAGCGTGCTGAAACCTCATGGATATAGAAATGGGCTATTGCTGCCAGAGGCTCCACGGAGAACTCATCACATGGGGTACTGCTGGACCACAAATCTATCTGTGATGTTATCATTACCAAGGCGTACCGCAAAATCTACTCCTTTTAACGGCTGAATTATTTAATTGGACTGAAACTATTTAACTGTGTTCCCATAGCACTCTAAAGACTCACCAAATGGGGTCTGGTGCATAATATAATATAATGCAGCTTGTAGGCTGAAATCAAGCTACATAAATAATGCTTGATTAGTCAACTCAATACCGAACTAAATCACTTTGGGTCATGAGAAAAGAATCTTGTGGAAAGTTTGGCTCCCAGGAGAAGGTTTGAGCACCGTCGACTTACACAGCAACTATTACTCCTACTGACCCAGGCAGCCCCTGGAGTTCCTGGCCACGTGCCACGGATTATTGCTTCTCCATCACAGAATGGAGTACTGCTGGGACCTACTTGTTGTTCACACGCCCTGGCAAGCAATTAAAAAACAGCTGGAGTTTTGCAGAGCTATTGAAGATAAGGGCCGTTCTCCGGGGTGTGGCGTCCACATAACTGCGCAACATTATCCCAGCAGATAATCAACAGCTAGCACTGAATGCATACAAACCAACATGAAGGGAAGGGTTTTACTCAATCAATCCGGCATATGCTTTTAATGAATAAGCAATTGTGTATTGTAAAAGGAGCTTGGTATAGAGTGAGCAGATGACAGCAGGGTTTTTAATTTGAAGTTCTCTTTACTTCCAGTGCATCAAAGAGATGCAAATAAGCTTGTTGCCAAGCGCATAAGTATCCTACAAACTCAAAGTATCATAAGGAAACACACAAGTTCTGATGACCCTAGGGGAAGTCCAGGGTCAGTATCAAATCAACATCATAATACAAGACAACCAGAAGCATTAGAGAGGGCTACAATGTTCCACCTCTACAACAAGGAAGCAACCCGCGAAATCAACATCATGGTTGACGATGTCCGGCTACAGTCCCAGTCCTCCCCGACTTATCTTGGGGTGAAGCTTGACAGAGAACTGTCATTTAAAAAACACCTGGACTGTGTCAAGGGAAAGACCACCGCCTGTGCCGCACTGATACGGCATCTAGCCGGTACTACATGGGGAGCCACCACAAAGTCACTGCGTATCTCCACAGTCTGGAGCCGTAGCCCTCATGTCAAGAAGCTGGACGCTGCCCTCAATACCGCCCTACGGACTGTCTCCGGATGTCTACGAGCTACTCCAACAAACCAACTATCCTCGCTGGAATCGCTCCAGCAGAGGTCAGACAAGAAGCAGCCACGCTGGCCCTTGCTCGGAAGGCACAGATGAGTGAATCCCACCTCCTCCACAAGGTCGTCACGGAGACACCAAAGGTGTGCCATATTCCTGCTAAACGGTGCCTACTTCCCCAGAATGCCACCGTGGTCTCCCCTTACAACCAAGGCCGTAACCGCATGTCTTCCATGTGGATCTTGGACTTCATGAGGCCAGTCTATGATGTCAGTACTGTGACATCAGTCATCTCCATATTTAGGTAACATTTCAGCCCATCCTTTGACTTCCAGTATAGAATTAAAGTGAAATATAAAAAAACACGTATAAAACATATGTGAAACATGTTGGGGGATTTACTTCCTTGGGCTATACTGGCAGTGTGCACAGGCAATTTGGCGCTGGTTGTCACAGTGGTGTGGGAGATTCTCCATGGACACGCACACAGACAGACACACACACACACACGCACGCACGCACGTGCGCACGCACGCACGCACGCACGCACGCACACACACGCGCGCACACACGCACACATGCACACATACGCATACACATACACACAGAGACAGACACCTAGACCCTGTTCTAGACGTCTCAGCCCCTACAGAGCCACACCTTTTGCTAATATTTGCAATATTTGTGTGTAACAGCTAAGCGTTACCTGCTTTGTTGACATATTTTAGGCCAACGCTACCAAGGTAGCCGGGCTACTAAGGTAGCGTACTTCTAATTTAAGATTAACTACTTAAACCCTATATAATTTTGACTGGTGTCCCCCAGGTTTCTATCCTTGGCCCCCTCCTTTTTTCCCTCTACACCAAATCTATTCACCAAAAATAGCAGGTCTACAAGCCACATAAACGCATCGCTCATGGTGCAGGTTGGATGCTGTGTCATTGCAGGCAATTTTCAGGCTCCATTGAATCCCCCTGTGGTTCTTATGCTGAAAGAGAGTGAGAGACAGGAGATATTGAGACACACACTTAACGGAAAATGGCCTTGGGAGATGAGGTGTGGTTTTTGTTCCCCAAATGAAGTTATGGAACTTCATAGGTTGTGATCATCAAAGTTGTTGCTGCTGATATTTAAAGAAGACAGACCCTTCCATGTGTAATGTATGTTGTATTGCATGTGCTCCCACTCTTGTACATTACACTGAGTAATAATAATTTAATGCTCTGCAGTATGCTCTCCACATACAGTTACATCTGGCTGTTAAATTCTACATCTACCAGGTGTAGTAAACGCAGGTAATAAACACTCAACTCAACTCACAGTTTATTTATTTATAAAGCACATTTACTAATGACCAAGGTCGACCAAAGTGCTGTACAAGGTCAATTCAAAAACAAGCAAACAAGAAAGGGAGATTAGATTAAAACCAGAAGAGTTAAAAGAAACAAACAAAATAAATAACTGTCTATACCTTCTGTTGCTTACTTACTGTATAGGAAAATGATGAGCAACAGTAATACAATGGAACAAATCTAAACTCAAAGTACACACACATAGCAAAGAACACTACACTTGGACACAGATGCTAAGGGGCCAAGGAAATCAACTTACTTTGTTAATAAACACAATTGAATTAAACAAAGGAAGACTTTCAGCTCCCTGTCTCCCTACATTTGACTGCTTTGGTAATGGTACACTGCTCCATGAACTGTCTAATTAATTGCTGTGCCAGAGTAGCAACTGCGTGGCAGTGCGTGAGCTGATTGGTCCATCAATTCACCACGCAATGTGTTAATCCTTAAGCCTTTTGTACAACCAGCCTTTGCAAAATCATTCACTGGAGATAAGTACATTGGTTGTTTGAGTGGGACACGAGCTGTCAATATTTAGTGAATGAAATAACCTGCATAAACTGTAGGATGCCATCATATCTCCCCATCCTAAACACTTCTTGAGAATTAACAAGTTCCATTCCTACGCGTTTCCCCTTTTGCCCACCTTTATCTCTGTTTAATTGTACTGTATGAATAGCATGGTTATTATCAGAGCTCTGTAATCGACTATAAAACGCTTTAATGCACATCTTAATTTCATTTAGATATTCAATCTGATTCTTTAAACGTCTTGCCTTATTACGTAAAAGCGCATCACAAATCTGACAATGGTGACGAGGTACTGCACTAGTCTTGGTAAAATGTTCCTCTGTCTACACCTTTGGCATTGCAGTATACATATACTACACATACTCTTATGGGGATGCAACTCCAGCTGCGCCCACGTGCCATTTATGGTCTTGACTTATAGTTTCGGAAATCCTTGTAGAGCAGCTTTAAAGGAGACCTCTACTGTATATAGTGTAGAAAATAGCTGGCTCAGTAGTATACATGTACTGGTGATTCAATTAGTACTTTCACATTAATGATAACTGTGCCTCAGTTCAGTTCAGTTCAGTTCAGTTTATTTCCAGCTCTTTTGGACAACAGAAAGATACATATATACACAAGTGCATTAATGCAAATTTTAAAAGTCATAATCACAAGAAAAAAGGAGGTCCAAGGCACAAGTTCTTGTACATGAAGTGTCCAAGAAACTGGAAAAGGGGACAGGGAGAAGCATGATGCTTATCGAGCCCTACCCCTACCTCCTTGCAAAAGGAAATAAATAAGAAATAAGGTACAGTGTTTGCAACACAATTCAAATGAAAAGAATAATATATGTATACTTTTTTTTTCTTTTTTTTACCGTAAATATATACATAATTTATGTTATATTTACATTAAATTGATACATTAGTTGATACAGCACGCTCACATTTATAACTCTCATGTGAGAGTCAAGACAGCAGAGAGCATTGGAGTGTCACCGCGGAACGGGCGGCGCAGGTCTCATTGAAATTATGATTAGATAATAATAATTATATATTGATAGTATACAGTATAACACTAATATAATATGATATAATACCAATAATAATTACAATAATTTCATAATATATATTATCATCATAATAGTATGCTAATACCATTTTTTCTCATTGGTATTGTACAACGCTGAAGGTTTTATTGACGGTCATTAATATCAGGTATATAGTTTCATACTGGGTGGGAATATGGTGTAGGAAGAACACAATTATATACCATCTGTGTGGGGTGAAGTTCGATTTGTTGAAGTTGAAAGGAAGTTGATTCATTAAAGCCCCTTTATACTTAGTTGCACATTGGTGTCACACGGGAAATCGCCATCAAGCACAACGCGTCACACTGCAATGTGTTGTGAGCTTGTAGATTGGCTATTTTCTATGCACAACACTACTGCTCAACCAAGTATAAATCACCCTTTATTTGACTGATTATTGTCCTAGTGCCAATCACACTGAGCGTTAATGGCACTAGATTGGCACATTACACGTTATATGCTTCGTTCTTGTACCACGGCACGCAGCAGTAATTTGTTCTGGAACACAGCTGAGGTCTGAAATAGTCATCCAAATGGGAAACAAGTTGTTCATAGGCTGATCTAATGTCCATAATTTATCTTTGAACTGAGCTGAGAGAGGGGTGGAAAAAAATATATTTCCAAAATGGAAAGCTGACAATTGCATGTCTGGGAAGAGTGCGCGTTCCAAACTGGTGTTTTTATAATAGCGTGTTGTTTCTATTGTTTGCTTTGTTTGCTTTGTTGCTATGGTACACTACAGTTGTTAATAGGACTAGAACTCTGCCACACTGTGTACGCGGGAAACAGGTGTATGCTTTATGAAGCTGTCCAATTGACTTTATCACTTTGGGGAATCTCCCCGGGATGTCATTCCGCTGACCGGCGACAGATTGTAATCATCTGAGGTCGGGCTGCCGGGAGCTCGGAACAAGAGGTCCGAAGCGCCGACAGTTCTCTGAACCCCCCCCCCCCCCCCACTGATAGCATCTCTGCTTTCCCTGCGCCAACGTTCTCTCTCCCCATCTCACTCCCAATGTGTGTTTTTCCCCTCTCTATTTCTAAACTCTTCTGCCTTCAACCCAAACCTTTTAGCAGCCGTCCATTACTTTTCTTGAACAATGATATCTGCCTGCCAGGAATAGACAAAGAACAGGACAATAGAGAAGTTAAATTAAAATGGATCTGATAATGGTGGCCATGTAGGGATCAGGCATATGTGTGTGCAGCATTTTTGTACATGCGAAGGGATGGGACAGTTAACCGGAATGTGTGTCACTAACCGTTTAGGACTTAGTAACCGAAAAAACCCGAAAAGAATTCATATAAAAAATTAATAAAATACGAACAGAATATTAATGGAATAAATCACTTAAATATAATCTATAATTGTTCTTCATGCAATATTTTACAATACCTAATAAAGAAAAAAAAATTGAAGAGACGAAAACAACCTTACAGAATGAGATATAATGCATGCTACAATACAGGTTTTAGGCCCTATTTGAACTGGCCACACATAGGACTGCAACTTCATTTATTGATAGACCGTTAACAGCGGTTAACCGCCCACAGTCCAAAGGTTAAACGTTTACCAAAAACAAATCCAAATACCCATCCCCGCATGTGGGTAAGTGCATTTTTGTCGCTGTACTGTATGTCTGTGTGCATAATATGCCGATATAAATGTGTGCGCGTGATCATATGTGTGTACATACAGTACAGTATCTCCACTGTGTGTGTGCGTGCGCGCGCGCACGCGTGTGTGTGTGCATTCGTGAGTGTGCGAGACAGTCTAATAGTCTCTCTGTAATCCTGGGTTTATCTGGTGGTCACTGAGGTGGGAACAGCACCAAGACGTCAGTCATCCGGCTGGCCAACCAAAAGCTCTTTATTCCCACTGTCACTGGAACCTATTTGGAGGGGTGGAGATTTATTTGGGGTCCCTTATCTCTGCAGTCCAGTCAGGAATCACATAGCTGAACTCGTGTATCTTTTCCACCCTCTGGGATAGAGTGAGGGAGAAAGAGGCACATAGGCTAAGTGTTTCGTGAATAAGTTCCTGCAAATCTGCAACGTTCAGCCGATAACGCGGAAGGACTCCGCCGCACTCCGGACTCCAATGCACTCCGACCTAAATGCGTCTAATATGTAGCATATTTTGGGGGCTGACAAAGTATGCAGTGCATTATACAGTATGTAGCAAATGCAAATATCATGTTCTGTACAAGTGGACTGGATCTGCTTCCCAGGGCTGAATACTGTAGATAAGCCAGAATCCATGGTTACAATAACCACCAAGCACACAGACGTCCATTGACAGTATGGCAAGCCTATAGGAAACCTCAAAATGATCTTTTATAACGAAGTTGGAAGCTGACACTTTGGATTAACAGCATGTTCACTGACCCGTTCTTGTTCCAGTGGAGAGTGGGGAGGGGACCGTGCACCACGGGAGTCATAAGCCTCATTTTCCACATGACTAATGTCCTCCACATGTTGATCAGTGCAGCACAAGAAGAAATTGATGTCTAACCTTTTTTGTTGACAGCTGTACCTGAGGAGGAAAAAAAGATCCCCTCTCCCTCCGTGTCTTTAATTCAGACGGACAACTCCATAAACAAACATTCCCCACAACCTGCTGGAAACTTGATTCAATTGAAACGGGCAGAGAGAGAGAGAGGGAGAGAGAGGGAGGGAGAGATAGAGAGAGCGAGAGAGGGAGAGAGAGAGAGAGAGAGAGAAAATGGTGTAACAGCATGTTTCCATTTTAGCTAGACTAGCCAGAGTGGGCTTGCCACAAGCATGCATCAGGCCAGTTAAGAGGGCAGGCCTGGCAAGTCATTACTGTCAGAGCTAATGGAGAGAGATGAGGAGAGGGACTGGGGAGGTACAGCACTCTCTAATGAAAGAACACACTGCTAAGTTCAACAATTACACGCCCATGTAAATGTAAGGATAACACACCAACACAACCAGATGCCCACTAAACTCCCCCAAAATATGAACTGCCTTGAAAATATGACAGGGCTAATATGACACAATGACAGAACTTTCTTTCGTTCTTTCGTTCTTTCGTTCTTTCGTTCTTTCTTGTTTCTCTGGAAAATGCTTTTAGGGTCTGTTTCATGGAGGGAAAAAGTAAGATTACATTTTAGGGAAATGGTCCCTAATACACATTTCCTTGAGTCGTTGTGCTAATTTCACAGCGCAGTTCAGAGAGCTGTTAAAAGGCAGAGAACGGAAAAATAAACTGGCCTGCATAGGCCAGGTTTCTTTTTTAGGATTGTTCCCCCAGACTTTCACCTTATGAGTACATAGGAAAGAATGCCTTCACTAAGCACTTATAGCAGCTATATTGTGTTTCCTACTATTAAATAAAACATACATTACCTGCCTGTATAAAAATGGACACACTCTCTTCCAAGAATTATTCATGAACTTTCAATATAGGCCATGTCTTTGTTCAAATGTGAGCATCTTTCCTGCATGGGGAATTATATTTTGATGGAAAACTGTACATGCATTGGTTGTCTTGACATGTGGGGTCCATTATACGGTATCCTTCTATAAACAGACAGGTGGACTCCATTGTTTCCTTCCTACAGTAGGTGGATCTAGAAAACAAACCGATATATTGGTTTGGCTGTTATTGGCCATTATTAGATGTTTTTCTCTTTTTGGGTGCCATCGGTATGCAGCCCTTGTGTCCCAGTTTTTAATCACTTACAACCTGGCGTTCCTATTTTGGGCATCATTATAGGCAATAAAAATAAATAATAGCAGCTCTACAATTTCACAATGTGTCACATTGCAGCACATTGTGAGTTTGCACTGTAGATATTGATATTTGATTTACTTACAGTATATTATATAGTTCTATGTCAGAGAGAGCGCATGCCAGTAGCGTCCATAGAAATTGACTATTTCAACAAATTTCCGAGCCAAAAATTGTTTGAATACTTTCGACCCTGGTTGTTTGAAGTTGTTTTTAAGGATCGGACGCTCTGATCGTAAGTTGTAGTACCTGTCTCAATCGAGATCAGCAGTCGGCGCCCGCCTGTGCCTGGGTCAGTGCTAGCCAGTCTGACAGCTGGACAGCTGGACAGCTGGATGCTAGCAACATTAACACCACCAATTATAGAATTGATTTCAAAATTCTCCTTTTTCTTTGTAAAGCCACAAAACGGATTACCTTCACAGTAACCGCTGACCTGTTAAAGCCATATCCTGCCCCCAAGGGCACTCAGGTCATCATCTAAACAGCTTCTCTCAGTCCCTCAAACTGCTAAAAACCAAAGGTGACCGGGCTTTCGTGTAGCCGCCCCTAAACTTTGGAATAGTCTCCCATCCCACATTAAGTCCTGCCCCACCATAGACATTTTTAAATCAAATCTAAAGACCCCCCTCTTCACCCTTGCTTTTAGTTCTGTGTAAGGATCCCCCCTTGGTTTATCTAATGTCCTTCCTCTACAATGTATTTGTATGCGTTTGTAAAAATAATTGCATCTGTTATTTACTGTGAATTTTGTTTTCATATGTTGTTGCTGGTCATGATTGATTGGAAAGCACTTTGGGTCAACGGCTGTTTTTAAATGTGCTACCGGTATATAAATACTGACTTGACGACTTGACTATATCTAATTATTTATCTATCTGTTTATTTATTTATTATGGCTGTGCATCATTTAGAGCCATACAACAAAAATAGCACACCGCATGACTCACGTATGCCTGCCTGAGTGTTGCGTGGGTCACTCATGTTCAGAATCCTAACTATCTTGTTTTCTGCACACAGTCGATTGGACCGATCGCTGCCTGCGTCATTCCCTTCCACTGCTATGAGTAACCGCAGTCTCCTGCTTTACAAAGAACAACAACATCTGCAACAGTATTATGGCACTTTGTTGTTCTGTTGTTTGTTGTTCTGATGCAGTACATAATAATGTGTAATTTAATACAGTATTATCTTAACCACTTATACCATATACTTTGTTGACCGGAGTCCCCCAGGGGTCTATACTCGGTCCCCTCCTATCTTCCCTTTGAACCAAATCTCTTTGCCAAAACTAGCTGATCTACAGTACAAGCTCACAACACGTTGCATTGTGAGCTTGTAGATCTACTATTTCAGCCAATGTTCGCCCTTGAATGAAGACGTTTGGATGCATGTGGTTAAAGATATTTAGGAAACATGATCATTAAAACATAATGATTTCCAATATATCATTGGACTTGAGATGAAGGAGGAGAGTGGAGCAGTCAGTCACAGCCCATATCCACTCCCTCTGCAAACTAATCTAGTCAGACCATCATATAAACCTCTATCATGTTACATCCCTATGGCAACCTCCATCAGCACACACACACACACACACACACACACACACACACACACACACACACACACACACACACACACACACACACACACACACACACACACACACACACACACACACACACAATGGCATTGGTGCACCCACGTGCACGCATGCGCACATGTAATGCCCGGGATTTGAACCCGGGCATTACATGTGGAAAGCCAACATCTTAACCACTAGCCTAAAGGGGAATTCCCCCATTAGGGAGATATTAGGCTTTTTGGTCATCAGGCAGAGGCTCTGAGTCACTACTGCTACACTCACCCTCCTTTTGACCTCCCCCCCACCGGGAAACCAGATCCGGGTCACTGCACCAATGTAACGCCTGGGATTCAAACCCAGGTCTCCCGTGTAGAAAGACAACATCTTAACCACTAGCCTAAAGGGCAAGTCGGAAGGCATTAGGCTTTTTGGTCATCAGGCAGAGGCTCTGAACCACTACTGCCAGCCACACACACACACACACACACACACACACACACACACACACACACACACACACACACACACACACACACACACACACACACACACACACACACACTCACCCACCAGTCGCCCACCCCCACCCCCACACACATACACACAGTCACGCTAATGTTTACGCGAGTGTTTCCTCTCAGACAATGAATCGGGTGATTGGTTGTGTCTGTATCAGACAACGGACATTAAGCAACGCTGAGGGCAGGTTCTGGGCTGGAGAATCTGACGTTCTACCCAAAGGCCCCATACATCTCTCCAGAACAATATGGTTTCCACCTCACAGGACGACAGTTTTTCTCTTTGGCTGTCACATATTTTACAACCACACTTGAACTGTGCACCCCGGCTCTTTCCATTTCTACCCATTTGTCTCTGCCTGTCCGTCGGTCCGTCTGTCGGTCTATCTTTCTTGCTTTTTCTCTCCCCGATCCTCTTACTACTGTTTCTGGAACACTTCATTTGGCTTCTGTCCAAGGCTCTATAAGCTGCTGTTGTTTAAGCCAGTGAAAAAGACGACACAATTATATTTTACTCTGGTAT
>NC_137608.1:24376135-24408635 GCF_963280865.1 Gymnoscopelus braueri | reverse complement strand
CACACACACACACACACACACACACACACACACACACACACACACACACACACACACACACACAGGAAGAGGTTTTGAGGTAACATACCTAGATCTAGAGGGCTGTACAGCAGTGGCAGCTTGGCGGTGATGGAAGACCTTGGGTGTTAGCCTTGATGTCGGCAGCCTAGATTTGTTTGGCTTGGGTTGTCATTACTTGTTTCTTTGCTGCTAGCTAGTAATGGTCTGCTTGGCGCAGTGCATGTTCCTGACAATGTGTGTTCATGTCAAGATAAAATGTGTCACACTTTCCATACTTATTTCAACACACTTGCCGTTTTTGAGACACCTGCACTGAATAGCAGTGTAATCGTTCTGATCTCCTGCACTCTTGTTTGCCCTTGGAGAAAAGGCTACAGTAAAATGAGCAACCCACCTACGCACCTACTGCTCTTGCAAAGATCATTTTCTCTATGATACAAATCAGCAAATAATTAAATATTGCGAAAACATTATTGCTAAAAGGTTGCTATTTTATCTTTCATTAGTCACTAAAAGTACCACTATCAAAACATAATTTCTGTTGATTTGGCCCTATAATCACCTTTTTTTTTAATCTGATTTTATTTATTTAAGGCACCACTGAACATCGTCAAAGGAAATTAACTGCCAGGGGCAGATTGCCTGTAAATGTTAGCTGTACATATAACAGAAAAGCATAATTTAAAATCATGACGCACATGAACAGAAAAAGCAACAATAATAATGTCAAGCATAAATTGTATTTTCTTTGCATAAGCTGTGTGACAGCCTGACCATGAAAACTTGACAAACATGCCCGCTGCCCCAAATTACCCCTAAAAGGTAACTTCAACAGGTTTCCAGGTGCTGTGCTAGAGATCTGATGGTCTGTATATTTGCATTAGCTCTTTCTACCCCCACCAGTCAAACTTTACAGTATGACTGCTGGGTAATGAATTAGTTTTAAGACAACCTGCTGAATGTGCCAGTGGTTCTCTGAAACATAAGGTACACTGTTTTCCTCTATATATATGGGGGATGGAGGAGACAAATTGGCAAACTAACTGGGGCAAAGCTATGTTGAGGCTGGGGGGGTCGAGAGCGGTGGGCCTGCCTTCCTCTGCCATACCTTAAATGCCTACAGCTGACCTATCTCGGTTCTCAATTCCTATTTGAAATACACAGAGGAACAGATAGAGATGTGACCGATATGATATGACCGCTTAAATTGGACTGGGCTGTCCAAATATTGTATCACCTCGTGCAAGCTTTTAAGGTTCTTTCAAACTTGTGCTAAATGTTGTTGCAAGCGAGTTTGCACCAATTCCCCACACAAACCCTGACACATGATCGCAAAGACACAGGACTTGTTCTTGAAAATAAATTCTTTATGTACACCAACACGCTTGCAGACCTATGCTATTCCCAAGCTATTACATTCTCACCTCCCATCTCTACGGTACCTGCACTACTATTTAGTAGCAGGGAAATGGTTTTCAGTCGACTATCAGGGGTATTACTTCATATTGTCAGTATAGAATACACTGCCCGCTATATAAAGGTCATGAGTACATGATATCACAGCTCACTAATAGTGAGTCACTATCATTGCCCAACATATTGCCGTTAACCAAAGTGAGTTATGGTGTCATATTTAGAAAACCCATTGTGCGGAAAGATGGGATAATCTGTCCTTGTTTTCTCTAACATGATTGAATTTTGTAAGCAATCAGTAAGGTGGTGATTGACTACAAGATGGTTGCAAATTGCCAGAGCAGCTGAGAGAAACTCTACAGCGTGCACTGGGCATGCTCTGAACTACTAGTGATGTGCCCTGGTGCAAGGCAGCTAATCCCATAGCTGCTGCAGTGGAGTTGCATGGTCGTAGTCTGTGGTTGTATTCGCCAGCTCCTAATCTCTCAAGACAGGATTTTTTTTTCCTCTCCTCCTTTTTTTTGACGATTCCCAGATTGGGCATCTCCTAGATATGAATGTGTGTGTGCGTGCTCTGGATAAATACAGGAATAAGCAGTGATGGAAGAAGTACTACTCACATGTTTTACTTGAGTAAAAGTATCAATTAAAGTAGCAAAAGTAACAGTGCTCATTGTGCAGAATGTCCAAAATGCATGAAAAATCTTTTGAAAATTGCCGATCTACAAGCTTGCAATGCTTCCATCGCAATGCATCACAATGCGTTGCATCATGACGTATCTGCTATTTTCAAATGGCCGAAATATGTATAGGGCTGAAGTAATTAGTGTGTTTTGTAATAATAATCAAAATCTACAAAGTAACTACAATTTTCATATAATTGTAGAGGAGTAAAAGTACAATATTGTCCGCTGAGATGTAGTGGGGTAGAAGTAAAAGTATTGACAATTGTAAATACTGAATAAAGTAAACAGTACTTGAGTACATGTAGTTACTTTACACCATTGGGAATAAGTAGAGGAATCCGTAAGAAGCTGTACAGGGCTTCAAACGTGTCAGGTTGACCAAAATCTGTAACCGTACTCTTAGGAATGCAAGAAAACACAGATGTGGCAGTATAGCTCATACTTGTAGATAGATAATACAAATGAGGGGGAAAAACACTGTTTTTATTACGTCAAGATGTGAGATATTGCCAAACCTTTATCATAAAAGAAGGGAATGAGCCAGGTATACAGTGTACAGTACAGTACCTCCCCCATGGTTATTTGTTCCCCAAAACTTTTAATGGAGGGACATAGAATTTGTTGGCCTGGTTGTTTGGAATGCTGAGGAAGTGAGGAATGGTTTATTAAGAGCATTGAATCGAGTTGTCGTTTTTCTCTCTCATTTGTTTGTTTGTGTCGGTTGTTTGTCTCCCATCTATCTGCCACTGCGCCATGTACAGTATGTACCTGTTCACCCGCGGTACCCTCCAGTGCCTATCCCTCGCTTTTATTTCCTTCCCTTTCACAAAAAGCAGGGACATAGGCCATAAATAAGCTACAAATTAAAGGAGAGAAAATCAATAGCGGGGCATTAGGCCTTTCATTTGGAGTCTTAAGAGGCCATCCTCCCTTTAATGTGCTGAGAAATTAGACATACTGCTGATTCATGGAGTGCTGTATCAAGGAGTTTGTGCACGTGCGTGCGTGAGAACAGTACTGTACTGTATGTGTGTGTGTGTGTTATGTGAGTGCATGTCCACTAGCCTGTTTGCAGTGTACACACATACTTGCTTGAATATGTGCACAAACTGTGTGTGTGTGTGTGTGTGTGTGTGTGTGTGTGTGTGTGTGTGTGTGTGTGTGTGTGTGTGTGTGTGTGTGTGTGTGTGTGTGTGTGTGTGTGTGTGTGTGTGTGTGTGTGTGTGCGTTTACTGTGTACAGTATATGTCTTTGTGTTTCATGCCTGTGTACTGCACTGGGTGGGTACCAGTCTAACGGCATAGCCATGAAAACTGTGTCCAAACGGCATCAGAGCATCATAAACCTTATATACCTCTGAACACACACACACACACACACACACACACACACACACACACACACACACACACACACACACACACACACACACACACACACACACACACACACACACACACACACACACACACACTGTACACATACACTCAAGCATACAAACTGCTCCCTGTAAGGCTGAGTTATTATATTAAAGACACCCAGTTTAAGTGCAGGCTGTGACCTGCATTCATTAAAAGAAGTTAATGGCTGCAGAATGCTGGGAAGCACTATTTCTAGAAGTCACTGCATATTTTGATTTTTATTTGGTTCCCTACTTTGAGTCAGCCTGCACACACACACACACACACACACGCACACGCACACGCACACGCACATGCACACACACATGCGGTCAAGCTGTTCTCCGGCGAGAGTTTCACTCCATGGTGCTTATAATACACAGCTGCAACCCTCAGGGCAACAGGAACGGTAATCCAAAATGTTGTACCAGGCTCCACCTTGTTTGGATTATAAAGATATTAAATCATTCATCAATTAACACAAATAAATTCACCTGGCCAATAAGGCTTGTTCTCGCTGACTACTGGGAATGGCAGAAGACTCAACCTCTGGGAGAGTTCAAAGTTAATGGTTCCCCATGTCATAACATAGCTTGGCTCACGAGCAATCTAATTACCATTTTTATTCCCTCTTGTTTGCAACTTTGCGGAGTCTGTTTTACTAGTTGTCAGTTAAATGGATTCCATAACACTAACAATGCCATGCAGTCTCAACAGTGCATGGGCTGCCATTGTCCCTTGGTTCTGTGAACCACTAGAGGCCCATCTCATTTTCATTCATGAATAATTTGGTGGACACGATTTCTAAATTATAATCCTTATTTGATGCCAAAGATTTTTTACCCCCTATTGCGAGAACAAGGCATTATGGATGCCGTGTCTTCATGGGACAACTGCCGTGCCTCATAAGGGGGTAATTTATAAGCTTTGATTCTAAAGTCGTGCCCAAAAATGTCTGTCTTTAGGCATGGAACATCGGCTGTGCTTTCCATTCTGTCAAGGGCATTACGGAAGGATGCATTCACACAGGCAGGAAATTCAGTTTGAAATGAGTTATAACGTGAGGAGCACTATAAATCTTCCACCCTTAAACTCTATGTGTTACCGTTCCCCCTCTTTCCCACGCACGCACGCACGCACGCACGCACGCACGCACGCACGCACGCACGCACGCACGCACGCACACACACTGCAGCAGCAGCAGCCATCAAAGCACATGGACAAGTGTATGGTGGGTGTGTGGTGCACGCACGCACACACGCACGTGTGCACAGTGCCCACGGCATGCTACACAACAGCAGACGCACACTGAAAAAGAAAACATTTAATGGAAGCTATTGGGAAGTTATCCTCAACATGAAGTAATTACTCATTTAAGTTGTGTAATTGAGTTGGTATACCATTACCATATGCACACCATGGAAAATTGCAGGGAGAAAGTCAATTTTAGAGAAACCACTGATCACTGAGTAGGGTCAATAACGTATCCACACGACCACATATTTGAAGAGTAATTGAGTGATTGGTTGGAAAAATTGGCAAACACTTCTTCGATAAAACAAGTAGGCTAGCAGGTAGCCCTTGTTCTCAGGGAATGTTAGCTACAGAGTAGCGAGTGGTATGGTTTATTTGTAATAATGGAGATTTCTGCAATTCCTATTTGTGGCCACGGTGACTGTAATTGCCTCTCCTAGCTCATATCATGATCATTTTCATTCACTGCTCTGTCATTCACGTCAGCTATGGATATATATCCCACTACTCACTCTTTGGACCTATTAGGAATACTGTTTGATGTGGCTAAGAGTGAATACATAAGAGAGGGAGAGGAGGGAGAGAGAGATAGATGATGAAGGAGAAAAAATGATTGCACTCATTTTACTGTGGTCCTGCATTACTATTCAATGGTTATTATTTTTCCCGCTTCGTTGAATTGCAAACCCATTTGGGTAGTGCAATAAAATCAAATTAGTCGAACATGTGGATATTCCATTATGTGGTCGGGTCCCACCAAGCCCCTAGGTGGGCTCCTAGTTTTTCCCATAGAAACCCTCACCAAAAGCTCCCCTCATTGGCTGAATTCATTTGAGCAATAGACACCACCTATGTGTAACAGTTTGTAACTGTGTTGCGGTCATGTTTAAATTTTTGGGTGGGTGCAATAAGTATACTCAAATATGTCCTTCCTGTGAATGTCAACATTGCATTGGTTCAGTGTGTGGAAGGTTACGACGACACTGCATTATCTGTCGCAATAATTATAACAAATACTGAGATAATTAGTGAAATAATCAGGCAGTAAAATATAATTCTCTTGCTCTTGCTAATAGTCTGTCATTAACTCTAATGGACTCTTTAAACCTGATGATAGAAAATTAAGGCATTGATACACTCATGCAGCATATTGGAGTGAGAATATTAACTATCACTATAGTTTATGAGAGTCAGCTGTGTATGTCAATGCTGTCAGCTGTCAATGTTGTTGAAATTGTAATACATGTTAAGAGTTAATGTGCACAGCAATATCCCCATTCTAAAACAGTCACCCACAAATGCATTTATTTGAATATATATTATTACAAATTCATGTAGATTATTTAAATTGTGTGTGTGTGTGTGTGTCTGCATGTGTGTGTGTTATTTATTCATGTGGACATGGATGAAGAAGGGATACAAATGGATTTCACAGCATGATAAGCTGAGTGTTTCTCATGCGTTTCATCATGTGTGAATGCACATTATCTACAGTGTTGCCCTTAACTAAGCATCCTGCTGGGGGCTTGGTGTGAGACCCTAATAGATTCTCTAGGTTATTATTATTATTATTTACCCTTGAAAGGTTATGATACTTGAATATTAAAATAGTTGTGGAAAGTTTGCCTGCTTCAATTCTCCACCTATGGGCCAAACAAGCCATATAAAAAACATGTTTTATGAGTTCTTCAGTTACACGCAAGGGCAAAGACGCACGCGTGCACGTGCGCGCACACACGCACGCACAAATGCACACACAAATGCACACACAAATGCACACACACACACACACACACACACACACACACACACACACACACACACACACACACACACACACACACACACACACACACACACACACAGAGGCCAGCGCAATCATCATGTTATCAGTAAAACATAAAGTACAGCAATAACCCCGCGATGAATTCACACAAGGCTGTGATCACATGCACGGTTCTGTTTTTATGAGTTCCACCCAGACCCAATGCGCCGCACACAGTGCACGCAGTGACCATGTTTATACCTCCTGGAAGAAAATATTAAGGCTTTTTATTTGTCCTTTAACAAGGCAAGACAACAAATTGGCTTTTATTACACAAACAAAACCGACTACCTAGGGGAGATGCTGCCCGGTCTGTACAGGCCTTTATTTAGCCAGCGGGCATTGGATCCCAGAACAAAACTAGTGATGGCATGCATTGTTAAACGAGGAAAAACGAATTAACTGATATTCATTGTTCATTTTCGCTCACAGCATTGGGTGGTGGTTGGGGATACAGCAGAGGTGCTACTTAGACCTCCCTGCTGAGCTTGCACTCACATGGCTAATTAATATACATTCTCATTATGTGGAAAACCTGGGATTTCACCGGGTTTTATTTCTTTAGCATGCGCGGTCGCTGAGGCTTTTTTCCAAAGCTCCAAAGCCAAAGTGGAAGAAAAACTGTTGACACAATCATTCCGGACCATTCCTCCCACATATTTCTTTTTGTCAAGAAATGGGTTCCAATCGTTCGCTAACAAATGGCTGCTGAATGAGGTCGTTACGCTGTGTGAAATGTACTGTAAGAACGTTTGCTATTTCATTTTTTTTTTGAGGCAGAGGATATAACCGGCATGAAATATTAACGTTTACATTATTGTGGACGTGGCAGGGTTGTTCCATGCAATGGCTTTGCTGATGAACAGAGCATTGATTGTCATTATTCTACCCAATGGCACTCTTAAATGCGACTAAAAAACGCTTCAGAGCAGCACAGAGGAGACTTCAGTGAAAAGGCTGCCACTTCCATCACTGCAAATGACTTTTTTATCAAAACATAAGCCCTGCAAAAAAGAAAAAACACTTTAAAAGTGTATTGTAAAGTGTTGTGATTGGTAAATGTGGCACGGCAAACACGGCGTGTTTCACAACAGTGATTGAGTTTGATATGCATTGATGTGCACAACCCCATTTGATGATTTTTTAAAAATCTATTCAACACCAATATACAAGTATACTGTAAAATTGTCAGTGTTCATTTAACCCTTTAAGACCTGCAACGCATCTGTGTCCCTTCTTGATTTGAGCTAAAAAGCATTACTTTACACTTTGGCTATTCAAAAATAGCAGATCCAAATGGGTCCTTATGGGTCCACTTGGTTCCATTTTTACACTAGAGTTACAAACCCATAAGGGTCCATTCAATCATTTAGCTTGGAACCCCCACAAGGACCCCTGAGGGTCCACAGACCCCATGTTGAGAACCAGCGTTCTGAAACATAGTGATTCAGCGCAAACAAGATGGACAGCAAAAAACTAAAAATAAATTAAAAATGAAGCAACCTTCCCCCATCTGTATCACTAATGAAAACCATAATCCTCTGAATGTTTTAAATGTTTGGGGACGCATAAAATGAAACAGAAATGACAATTCCCTCTATTTTCCATCTGTCTCGTTGCTCATTCATCAACAAAACCATGGATGACGTGTCAAACTTCAGACGTTGTTTTCCCCCGATGGAAAACTTCGAGAGGAAGTGAGCAACTCTGGTGGCTTGGCTGTAACACTCAGAGTCAGCAACAGTCTGGTCACGTTCTCTTCCAAAAGCCATGAAAAAGGCCTGATCCCTCTTCCAGATGTAGAGCTGAACGTGAAGCCCGACAACACTAGATAAGGGTCAACGGGGGAATCTCATCGATCAACTTCAGGCCCGTAGCGACCGCCGTCGGGTCAGGGGAGCATCTCATTATCTGTGATGTAAAACAGCTGAACACCCACGGCCACCACCATGCACACCTACAGTATAGCACCAACATGGCAGATGGCCTCTGTCTGTATATATGTAGCCTATAGCCCTTGTGAAACCCTGTGCATGAGGATGATGATCAAATTACATGTATACACACAGGTTACATTTTGTACACTTTGAAAATAGGCAAGCATTAGTTGAAAATGACCGATATACAAGCTCGCGTTGCAACGAGACGTGTAGGGTTGTAAATCAGCAATTTACAAGCTCACGGATAGACAAGGTCTAGGATAGGATGGAGGTCAAGGTCAAGGATAGACCCCTGATAGACCCCTGGGGGTCAATTAAGTACATAGGATTTAAGTCGTTCATTTAAATGTGAAAGTGTAAACATTGACAGAGCTAAATTTGTACTCACAAATGGACCCACGGGTAAGTTTGTACTCATCCGAGATTTAATTGTGTACAGTATTCAATTCATTCAAATTACTTAATTTCCTGCCGTGAACAGACAAGACAACAGCAGCAATCACAGACAAACACATGATCAGTCAATCGTGTGCAAAACCACGATAAACAAATGCCTTCAAATATAGTCAATTAAAATACAAGCTAATAATAATAATAATAATAAGTAAAGCCATAATAAGTGTAAAACAGTAATAGCGCAATGTTACTCTAAAATGTCACTATTGAAACATGTAAAATGTTTGCGTAGCCTATATACTGTATGTATATATATATGTATATGTATATGTATATGTATATATATATGTATATATATGTATATATATGTATATTTATACATGTATATATATTTATATTTATAAATGTATATATATACACACACACACACACACACACACACACACACACACACACACACACACACACACACACACACACACACCTGCACACCGACCCACACTCTGTATCAACCATAATGCATGCAAAAGAAAGTATTGTAATGAAGCAGGAATCACTTCTACTGTACACCAACAGTTCATTTGTGATTGATTATGCTGTTGTAAAACATATAGTATGTACTATGTACTAGTAACAAGACACACACACAGTGGCTTGCATTAAATTACATTAAATTAAAGAGCCCAACCGATACATCTGTTTGGCCGATATATCGGTATGGCAGAAATATCAAGCATTATTTGCCAATCTACGAGCTCACAATGCAACGCAACGCATTGCAACACATCACAATGCATCGCCGTGGGCTTGTCGATTGCCTCTATTTGAACTTTGTTTTATTTTTTTTAGGGCATAAGTTGTTAAATAAAATAAAGTTCAGTTTATGTGTGTATTTAATGTTTTACTTCTTTGCTTGTTCATTGTATAATGAAAGTTAAATATTATTTTCATATTATATTGAAGTTTGGTATATTTACTTTTAAAACCTTTATCTATAAAAAGTTAAATTATCAAACAGATACTTTAATCAAATCTGAGTTCAAGATTTAGCAAAATAATATATTATTAATTTTTTAAATATCAGTCAAAACATCTGTAATCTGTGGTCTATAGTACTCTCAGTAATTGGTCGGACTCTACTAGTAACTAGTATCTAATCAGAAACAAAGATGCTCATTTGTACCTTCAAAAGGAAAACGGCCTGCTCTGAGTTTTCAAATTGGCTTACTGTTTTCAATTTGACTTTAATTTAAAGGTATTCTGTAGTGGCCAATCACAGCCATCTATTATTTCATTAAGTCCATTAACTGTGGTGGACTGGGCATAAAAGTTCAAAGCTTTTAGCATTTAGAGCATTATTAAATGCATTCTGCATGCCATTTTGCCAGTGATCGCTCTAATGCATCCTTGACATCCATCAGTGGTATATAGAATTACATTGCTTTTATATCGGTCAGACGTCGCAGGATCCATCTGGGCTTCTCCTAGCTGCTTATCCAAACAGAGACATATCATGTCCGATGTCGAACCGAAAGCATGTTTTCTGAAGTGATCAAGTAAAGTGGTATCCAATTAATTTGAAAAGTTTGCTTTTCTGCGGGACTCCCCTCTGTGGAATACCAGAAGTATGTGACCTTCCCTCGACAGTGGGGCGGCAGCAGGCTCTCCACCGTGTTTGTTCAACCTTCGCTTATCTGCCGGCCCAGAATGAAAAATAATATTAAAAAAAGCAAAAAGAAGCGGTTCTGAGATCCAAAGTAATTTTGCGGCCTGTCCTCTCCGATACTTATCAGTGGAGGAAACATGTTTCCAGTTAATTCAGAGCAGGAAGGGGGAGACAGACTCCCCGTGCAAAATACCACAGAGAAACATGATCTAAACATTTATTAATTTCTGGGAGGGAATAACATACGGGACCAAACTTGTAGGCTGGTGTTCGTTTAACCGTGAGAATATCGCAAGAGGATACCCATTTCTTAGCAACAGTAGTGAAAGCCACCTCACTATAAGCTCATGAGATTTTATCCTCCATAGTTTTGGGGATTTATCATTGACTAAAAGGTTTAGGTCATAGGTAAACATTGAGTCGGTAGATATATCTGTGCAGAAATTTCATGGCATTACTGTACCGTGGAAAAATAAGACAGGGCATAAATCATAAACATAAGGGTCAAATTTCTCCCCAAAACTATGGCTGGTGCATTTTTATATTTGGAATTCATCTGCAAGCACTGCAAGTGCAAGTATTGCAAAATACATTTTAGAATTCAACCCAACCTCTACCACCAACCTCTACCTGTAAAACCAAATATGCTGTGTTCTGAAAATCTCAAGGAAACGAGAATAAATTACACACATTCGGTGTCTGTTATTATTTTGAGACGTGGAAAGGAATACATGAAGGCTGACAGAGAGGTGCAGTATGAGAGAATAAAAACATGGGGCATAAAATTCTCCCGCCTCTTGGGGGAGACATACAGTAACGTGACATGCACCCTACCCACATCATCTCTCCCTGCCCTCCCATGTGAGCAACAGCGAAACTCGGCAATCACTCATTCCACTGCCCCCAACATCCCAAATAGACACTTATGTCAGAAATGGCATGGCTCCCAACTCAATCCATCGTCTGTGGGAGAATGCGGGCTCTCCAGGAGGTCAGTGCCACGGGCTGCCATTCTGCCACCTCAAATGACAATAGATGACGCTAATAGCAGGAGGAACCATAAAGCCTTATCAGATTAGAGACGCAATGAAACCATGACATATCACCGCCGGCTAAACACCACAATGGGAAAATTCCCTGAGAGCATTTTTCAAGAGTTTTCATTGCTTTTATTTACCCTTTTTGTCGTTTACGACCTCTTGCTACAGTACAGTTCCCTTGGCTCGTTTCGTATTGATTCCATGCATATTGCTTTCCCTTTCCTCGCTTCCTGTTTGTTTGTTGATCACTTCCCAATCACAATGTGTTTCTCTGTGTGCATGCGTTGGTTAGTTTTTTATCCTTTTTCTCTTCCCTTTTGTGTGTGTGTGTGTGGGTGTGTGTGTGTGTGTGTGTGTGTGTGGGTGCTGCCATCATGGGAAAATAAATGACATCCCCCCACCGCTCACATGTGTTTGATAAAAATCTTCCTGGTCTCTCTCCATTCGTCGGCAGCCGCTAACCAGCTCCAGGTTTACCCTCAGCTGCCTCCCATTTTAACATGCAGGCTCTAATCACAGCCAGGCCCATGGGCTCTGCCCAGACACACACACACACACACACACACACACACACACACACACACACACACACACACACACACACACACACGTTTTTTTTGTCTCCCTTTTCTCTCCCCCTCTAATATGGCTTCAATTGTCTTTTTGAGCTGCAAAAACGGTAATAGAATTCTATTGTGGCCAATAAAATGTGTAGCCTACAGCAACGTTTACGTCTCTATGTAAACGTAGGTGAACAATGCGATTTTAGCCTGATATTTACCAAGCAGACTCCGAGCCAAGCTGTAATTGCCGGCATTACTTTACATTTCTGTAAAAAGTTGCCCTGCGAGGAAAGCTATTACAATGAGCTATTTTTTGTGTGCTGATTTACAAGAAACCATCCTGAGGTGAAAGCAACCATTTCATTTCTAGTTTTCTGTAGAAACCGCAGTGTTGGAACTGTTTCTGTACGAACGTGTATAGGGCTGAAAATGATCTCCACTCTTGACTCATGGTAAATACATTCCAAAAGTAGCCAGTCATGATTAAAAGCAAAATCTACTTACATGGTGCTGAAAGCAGATCAAGCTCAGCCTTCCGTTATACTTATCCAGATTTCTGAATCTGAAAAGACAAATTATTCTGTTCTACCGCCAACCCTTTTAACTCTCCCTCTCTGTCTGGGGTGTGTGTGTGTGTGTGTGTGTGTGTGTGTGTGTGTGTGTGTGTGTGTGATGAATATTTCAGCTATTAAAGAAGCCGGGTCAGGAGGTGGATGGGGTCAACCTCTCTCCTGTTGGCAGATTCAGGGGCCCATCATCTAGAGAACGGGTAGGCAAAGATTCTTATCTAACCTGCTGCAGAACACCTGGATCTGCACACGCACACACACACACACACACACACACACACACACACACACACACACACACACACACACACACACACACACACACACACACACACACACACACACACACACACACACACACTGCACTAGAGTGAATGACAGGCCAATTCATACCTGTGACCTTCCCTAACAAAGAGTGAGTGATTGGGCGAGTGAGTGAATGACACACTGAATCTGTGCATACAAACTATGGCCGACTGATGCCGGATTTTTGTGTCTAATGCTAATCCTCATTTTGGAGAATCCTAGCAAACCGATTACCAATGTTTTTTTAGCGATAGTGAAACATGTTCAGATGCATTTTTGACAAAGTTATATTTGATTACATTTTTTATATTTGAGAAAATAATAATTTAAGCAAACAAATTAAAAGAAACACAAAGCCTTTTTTTTATACTTGATCATTTTTAATCAAGCATATTAAAATTCAATATATGAAAAACATTTAACTTTAACACACTGATATTGTAGCAATCTGGCTGCTCTGGCACCAACATAATCAATGCTTTTTGTTTATTATACTCCACATGGGCGTCTTAACTGCCAATGTCTGTCGTCAAAAAATAAAACAATTATAGGTTGAGATCAAATACAAACATGTATTTGAGAGAGACACACACAGAGAGAGCTACAGTAGGGAGCACTCATCACTTCTCAGCACCAATGTTTCTCTTAAATTGGCAACATTTAATTTGGCAACACTGTGTTTTGACGCTTTGCCAATAAACCATAATTGAATGAAATTGAATAGAGTGCCAGTGATTATAGTCCGAACACAGTAAAAGTTCTCACTTTTACTGTAGACATAATTTCCAAGAGACAGGTCATTTACCGCTCTATATTCTGCTCTGCTCTACTGGAGCCCCATGGGTCCTTTTTAAATGCTGTTTTAAATTCTAGTCCAATTCATTCAAATTAAGGATACACGATCAAATTTAACGATGAAATTACTGATTTGAGGCTAGAAACACTCATCTGTCTTCACTCACGGCTCTGACATACAGTGCGTGAATAATAAAGAACTAACTGATACATTTTGGGGTAAATACATGCTCTCATTTAAATATGCATTAGTATGTGCAGTTTAAAGCTCCTACACCAGAAAACTTTCTTTTCCAGTGTTTATATACAGTACAGTATGTACACACAGCAGCTTGTGTATGTGGACATACACTCTGGGGACACTCAGACATATTGTATATTGTTCAGTCACACTTAAAGTGTGGATTGTATTATACATGTATTATAATGATATAATGTTAAATAACATATTTTAAATCAATTCTATGCCACCTTTTTGTATTTTACCTATAACACATAGTCAATTAGACAGGCATCCTGTTGGTTTGTACCCTCTTTAGATCGATATCTGCATTAAACATGATTTATACAATCTCGAAAATTGCTGATTTACATGGCACGTTGTGAACTTGTAGATCTGCTATTTTCGGCCCAGTATTCAGCACTGCTGCTGCGGCACCAGCAAGTGGAGGCCTATGAAACAGCATAACAGTATGATGGCGAACATAAAGTTCCTGCTTTCTGGAATATGAGGAATATATATGGCAAGGGCCATATTTCAGCTTTATTGGAGAAAATGTTGCTCGATTAATCATAGCATTGACAGCTATTGCTTTTTCAATTTCTCTTTCAAATTCATATTTATGTATGGGCCATTTCTTTTATACAGTTCTTATCAAGTAAATTTGAAATATAGGACAGGAGAAGAAAGATGCCTCTTGGCTACAGGGAGGGGAAATGTTGTTTGAGTTATAATAACTAGTGTTTCAGGGAGGGGACTGGCACCGGGGAGATGTTAGCACAGCAAAATCCTGATTGATCGTTTTAACTCTGAGATATGTCTACAGAGTTAAATTAGCATTTCAGGATTTTGCAGCATATACTTTGAAAGCTATTAAAAACACATTAATGTTTATTTAGTGAAAGATGTACTGCAACTAGTGAGCATTTCATTATTAATACAGGCTGAGATTGTTGAGAGTCTGCTTGTGTGCGTAGGTGTGCATATGTGTTTGATTGGAAAGCTTGAGGAATAATTGAAGCTGTTGCACACACGCACGCACATGCATGCACACACACTCACGCACTCACGCACTCATGCACACACACACGCACTCGCATAAATGCACATACTGTACACACATACACTCTTTGTAAACGTCTAGCCCATGCATCTGGGCCAGGGGTGAGACAGCCGTTAATGCAAGTCTCTATGGAGGTGCAGGAGTATACCTTCTCCCTTTCACACCATCAATCTTCTCGATGTTTCTCATCCTTCTGAGATCCGGCTCTCACAATCCTCGCTGAAAAACAATTCCTAGAATCGCTTTTCTGTGGCTGTGATTTGGCAAACACCAAGGTGTCTAGGGAGCACTCCTACCAAAGTTGTTCCGACCACAATTTGATGAAAACTTGTTGTTCTTTTCGCCTCCCCCCCGACCCAATAAACAGGGCAACGCACCGTTGCACTGTGCTGCTCTTGGATTAGAATGATTACATCTGGAAAAAATCTAATAAAAGTGGACATGATATGTTAAAGGCTCAATCTGGGATTGTTTGAAACATAATGAATTGGGGTTATAATCACAGGACATTAAACGGCTTGATTTGTAGATGTAATGTTTAATATCGGTCTGTTTTACTACTCAAGTGCTTTTAAAAACATTACCCAGTTAAACAAACCTATCACGGGCTCAAAATCAATACAAATAAAGTTGACCAAGGGTTAATCACAGAAAGAATAAAAACGTGGGTAGCACTTGCTATGCATCCCATGTGTATAACGCATTATAAACATACTTATAAGGCATTATAATCTGCTCATAACCCTGTATAATCATATTTATAAGAGCTCATAAATAATCATAATGTTTTATAACCATAACCATAACACATTATAAAGCTTGTTATAATGACTTATACGTTCAAGTATAAATGCATTGTATTATGCTTATAACACGCGATGATTACAGTTATGAATATTCATAACAACGTATAATGCAATCATAACACATTATACAGCATGTTATAATGACTTATAATGTCAACTATTATAATACTTAATAATTGCTACCCACTTGGTAACACTTGCAATGCAACCCAAAATGTATTCTCATAGTTATAATCCATTATAATCAATCCTTTATTATCACTGCTATAATGCATTATAATCACAGTTCATTATAAGTGATAATAAGGCATTATAACAGTGATTAAAATGTGTTATAACAGTGAGTATAAGGCATTTTATACTTTATTATACAGCATTATTAAATGATCATAAAGTAACAAATAGCCACTTATAATAACTTATGATCATAGTGTAATGCATTATAATAATGCATTATAATGGTTATGACACATTATAACAGTGATAATAAAGCATTATCAATTGATTATAATGGATTATAACTATGAGCATTAATTTGGGATGCATAGCAACTGTTACCAATTTGGCAGCAATTATGAAGTATTATAACACTTGATACTTATAAGTCATTATAAAAGGCCTTATAATGTGTTATGGTTATGGTTATAAAGCATTATGAGTATTTATGAGCTCTTATAAATCTGATTATACAGAGTTATGAGCAGATTATAATGCCTTATAAGTATGTTCATGATGCGTTATACACATAGGATGCATAGCAAGTGCTACCAAAACGTGTCCACTGCAACCTTTTATTTTATTACTTTTGGCGGTGGTGTGGCTAACCATTTGTTTACGTTTGGATCACTGATTGTGCTTTTAAGCACCCATTCTTCTAAGGTTTCATTTGAACCCAAGGTCATACGACTTCCACCGTACAGATTGTGAAAGCAACTAATTTAGTCTAAACACAAATGGAATTGCCAATTTTTATTCAACAACAAAGTAAATGCTGAACCTAGTAACCTTCCTTAAGTAGCCTGCAATTCTTGTTCAAAACAAAACAAAAACCAAAGACATTTGGGACCATATCGAGCTGCTACCAGTTGAAGTCAAATGTACACCTTGCCTACTGTACCTCTTGAACCTTCAACTAAGTCTGAAATAGCAGTAATATGCTAAAATAAGAATAAACAAGCCACAGAACATGAATAATGTTGGAACTTCTGGCTTGCTTGAGAATAAAATTAAATGGTTGGAACCTTCACAAAGATATACAGTACATCCACAGTGCTCACTCAGGTCTTAAAGGTAAGTATTGACCTTTTTGGTTTCAGTTTGGTTAACTGTACTATTAAGTATACTATTCCACAGTTGGTCTTTTAGTAATTCAAGTTAATTAAATTTACTTTCACCTACTACTTTAGGCCTATGTAATATTTATTCAAGTTAATTAATTAGGCATTTATTGCTCTTTTTTATTAGTATTTAACCAAGTATATAAGTTATTTCCTGTATTTTGTTCACATTCAACGCCACACTAACAAATCAATACATGAACAATCAATTTCCTTTTACAGGTCTTGGAACGTCCATTGTGATGTCAATGCCATGAAGTCCATGTCACAGACAATGGAGGAGGAGAGGGGACTGCAGCACAAACTGCTGTGAGTGTCACTGGCAGCACTGCATGAAAAGAGGGATAATCGTGAATCTATGGGCAATGCATTTGCCCACCAAACATAAATGTATGGTGAATGAGTGCGGGAAAGGATAACCTAAGAATGTGTATATCAGCCTTTAAAATACCTGGGTATGCGTCTCTTTTGCCTCCTGCTAGCTGCCCCTGCTTGTCAAGCAATGCACATGATGCAGGTTGGATTGTTTAACTAGGTGTGACGTTTATGTTTATATGTGTAACGTTTGAGTGAGGCCATGTTGAGATGAACTCCGTGAAAGTTTATGCCAACGCACAACCTCAAACAAACAAAGTAAACTGAATTTGTTTTTATTTGTATTCACATACAATTTTAAACCTATGAATCCTATAGTGTCCCTATTCTGAACATCCGGCGAAAATAGCCGTTCTACAAGCTCACAATGTGTTGCATCATGTTGTGAGCTTGTAGATCGTCTATTTCCGGCAAAGATATTTGGTGTAGAGGGAAACAAGGAGGGGGTCTAGTATAGACCCCTGGGGGACTCTGGTCAACAAAGTACTGTAGGTAGGGTATGTTATGGGGTATGTGTCCTCACGTCAGCTTCAGCCAGCGTGGTCGGGTCCACACCAATGCCGTGCTGGAAGAACAAACAGAGATAATTGAAACTATAGACAACCTTGAACTTGAGGTCAGAGAAGTACAAGTGGCTTTGTGATAGTGCTGCATCAATAAAAGAGCTTGTGCAAGCAGTAAAACGCTGAAAGCTGTCAATCATCTTTATTACACTGCAACACGTCTGCTCAACTTACCCAAGTCATTCAAAGTCGTGAGACGTCTGGTTTACAGCTGCTGCTGGTCGTGGCTGCTGGGCCTGGGGTTGGCGATCATCGCGTGATCGCGGCGGTAGAGCCTGATCTGAGGTGGCAGGAAAGGGTACAGCATTCCAGATGGCGACGTTGTGCAGAAATATTGCAGGCTCTGAAAATACTGCACACCTTTCCTGGAACATATAAAAGCCTCCCACCCAAAGCGTCCAAGCAGAGCTACCTCAAGTACATTTACCTGAGTAGGCCTACTGTACTTGAGTACATTTTTAAGTATCTGTACTTGAGTTGAGTTTTTCATTTTGTGATACATGAGAGTGATGTGACTTTCTCTCCACTACATTTCAAAGACAAATATTGTATGTTTGACTCCACCACATTTCTAGGCAGGAAAGAAGTACATTATGAATTAATCATTTAAGCCCTATTTCAAATAGTGAAAGAAATAGCAGATCTACGAGCTTGCCTTGTAGATCAGCTATTATTGATATTTCTTTGAACATTTTTGGAAAACGTCTACATTTTAATTCAGCATATGCATTGACATTAAAAAGAAAACGCACTTTGTAATTTGTACTTTTGAAAACATGAGTATTTTTTAAAAGCATTTACTCCAGTACTTTAACTCTGACAACGACCCAATTGCTCGCTCTACCGAAGACTGAGTACAACTCTGCATGGTTTGGTAGCTCACCTGTTGTGCATCCTGAGGGGTGTTGCAGGGGGTAAGCAACCATGTGCGTTACCCAGTAACAAGCCGTCAGGCAGAACTCCTCTTTAAAAATTCCTCCTCACATTGCTTTGAGACAGAATGAAGGAATTGTGTCTGGAAACTGTGGAAACGACGTTTGTTATTGCCATTTGAATTGCCATTGAATATTATTTGCACACTGATTGATGAATGAATGCATTTATGGTTAATGAAAAAAAAACTCATCCTCTCATTTCAAAATGTATTTGTCACTCACTCATCAAGTATATTGTGTTTTTTTTGTTACAAGTGTGTAATAATAATGTAAAGTGTGTCAGTGTGTAAGTGTAGAAAACATACAGTATGTGTGGGAGATGTGCAAGAGATTTGACCAAAAAAAGAAAAAGAATAAAAACCGTGTGTGCTCTGGTTTGAGTATTTATAGATTGAAAGCAGTTGACTGCGCAATATTCAGGGCTATTATAGCCTGAGGGAAAAACAATTTCTAACGTGTCTTTTTCAGCTTCTTCCAAGCTGTTGAATTCCCCCTCCACTCAGAAACATGTTTTTTTCTGTTCTACAGTTAACTCCTCTTAGAGGCATGACTTTGACTATACAGATTGTTATGTGCAGATCGTTATGTGCGGAGCCAGAGCCACCAGAGCATCCTTTTCACATTCATTCACTGGAGTTGGGTAGCTTCTCTGTACTTGAGCTGGCTGAGTGACATCACCAATCCCATGAACCTATCATGGCCCAATATGCAAATTAGCCACTTGCTGAAACCTGAAACCACTTTGCTCTGAGCAGCTGTGGTGGGTAGGGCATGAGGCCTATGACATTTCCATATTTGAATATTCATAGATTCAGAATTTCTCAATGAGGGAGAAAGAGTAGATCTGGCTTACAGCCCTTTTTCAGATATTTTTCTTTGTACTTTCTTTGATGTTGATAACCCAGGAGTAAGAACTTGGCGCATAGCAGCTTCAAGCACCTTAAGCACCTATACCATGTTGTTCTGGTGTACTATATAAAGCACTGTATGTTGTGTACTGTATGTATCTGTTATAGCTTAACCTCGGTTACATTTACCTTCACCTTCGATTGTGGAATTTCTGGTCATACATCTGCGTGCGTGCGTGTGTGTTCTTAGTACTTCACAGTGACATTAGCATAGCCTACAGCAGAACGGTTGAAAACTCCAGGGATATAAAGTACACATAAGCATGACTCCGTTTGGAATAATTTTGTTATTCTTGGCATACAGAGTCCCGTATCATAACAGATGTCCTTCTGAATAATATAAAGAAAAACAGAGAGTTTAAATGAAAAAAGAAAATGTTCTTATTGAGATGGGACTTATGAGGATAGGTCTTGTGCGGAAAATCGGACCACTGTGAGGTACAGAGAGGATAATAGTGTTGCCAGATTTTGTGAGAGAAATAAGCAACCAGGTCTATGAAGACAAGCCCAAAATAAGCGAATAGGCCACATGTGCACTTAAACATAATACGTTGGCTATTTGAAAATAGACGATCTGCAAGCTCACAACTCATCACGATGCGACGCGTTGTGAGCTTGTAGATCTGCTGTGTTCAAACCTGGTATGGGGGTCCCTGGCACAAAATATTTTCAGATGGGAGGGTAGGTGGTCAAATACATATTCATTTTGGGGTCCTTGATATGAAAATGTTTGAGAACCACTGGTATAAATGACATTAGGAAGGAAGCCCAAGTAAGCAACTACACTTTAGAAACAAGCCCCACAACTACCAATATTTACAAGTGACTGTACAGAAAAAAAGCCCAAAGTCTCTTATAATAAGCAGACATGGCAACACTGGAGGATAGCCATGTGGTTCACCATACTTCATGTCCATTAGATAAAAGAACACATTTAGACAAAACGGCTTACAGAGATAGTTCACCCAAAAAATTAATTCAGGGAGATTGAAGTAAATTGGAGGACAAAGCAAAACTATATAAAACAATTATTTATAAATTCCAAAACAACTCTCAGTGTAATCATAGGAGGACTAATACTGTGGTCCTGCTTATAAGTGATCGTTTAAATAGTTTAGCTCTTTTTTAATAATAATTCTCCATGAATTCAAAGCTTCATGGGGTGAGTAATAAATGGGGGGAACAAATATTTTGGGGGTGAACTATCCCTTTAAATAGTACTGTCCTTACAGAGCCAAGGCTGCCTGATGTGATGACAATGCTTTCATCTGACGCCATATTTAATCACAAAATCATCCACATGGTAGTTGCAGCAACATCTTCAATCAAGGCCTGCATTAATCAACCCTGTCTATCTGTGTGTTGAAATTTCCCTTTCCTAGCAATGCTAACATTATATGTAAGTGACCAGATCCAGATGATAGTGATTCAAAACCAGCTGTCCATCATATTTTTTTTTCTCCTGCAGATAACAACAGCAAACACAATACCCTGCTAGAATCTATAGACTGTAGTCCACATGCTATGTGTTTTGTAATATGTCAGCTTGTGTTTACGCGATCCCCTTGTTCTCTAAACAGTAAACTTTATCAACACCATAAACAGAATCACCCTGTTTGGGCTTCAAGAGAGCATGAGGGTTGTATATCCAAAGCGTTTCATTGTTTAGTCTGACTTGAATTACCGGTAGTCTTGATTAAGACAAAATGGCATCATTATTATGGCCGGATTTCCGTTAAATTGAATTCTAAATGTACTTTCTTGTACAATCTCCTTTAACAACTCTTTATCAATGATAAGTGATCTGGTAAGACAATCAAATATTTCTAACAGATATAAATTATTATTTTAATCTGTTTTGAATCTCTGCAACTACTCCACTATGGACTAAAACCGTGGAAACCGTTAGATTTTCTTCTGAGTCTTTATTATAAAAAATTGATTGACTATTGTTATGTACAATAGCAACCCTATGGGAGATGAGGAAAGTTTACACACACATACAAACACCCACACCTGTGTTTCAACCGCAGTGATCTCAGTCGCTGAGTAACTCAATGGGAACTGTGCCCACTATCATTTATTGAGGGAAATGAAAGACTTTCTCATTCACTTTTACCATTACCAACATGTAGCTAGTCAAGCAATTAGGCCTTCACAAGTTATATTAAGCCAATTCCATCCCATTTTATTACCCTAGTTTGCATGCATCCAAAAAATGTTTTATACATAACCATTAGTGCTATTCTTGGTACATTATCTTGGCATTACAATGCAACATTTTTGTTTTAGATAAACACAGGCTTCACATAATGCACACATAATGCTTAATGTATTTGAATATACAAGAATATTATATTATATATTATTATATATATATATATTATATTATATACAAAACCATGGATAGCATAATACCATATGTCATGGCATCTGCTCTAAATAAACAGATTATTGAGATCCATAGCCTTTATACAGTACGTAGCCTTAAACTAATTGGTGGCTACTGTACCTTTGCCCCTTTCCAAACTGTGCCGGGGAAACTGGCACAGGGCCTCCAGTCAGATATGAGATGGGAAACAGTCTTTGGCATTCATCCCTTAATTGTCACCCCCTATTATTGCATTACCTTAAAAATTAATTGGGGGGCGACTGGGTGGCGTAGAGGTAAAGTACGTCAGCCCTGCGATGGAAGCAATTCCCTGCCATACTTAGTCATCAGAAATGAAAAGGACATTTGCTCTTGTAAAGCAGTAACGACACGTGCATGCACAATCTGCATCTTTAATTTGCAACTCCTACAGTAAGTAACTGCAACGTGAGGAGTAATTTGGGAACACTTAGTGTCATTAGGCAACAATTGCAGCAATCTATATAAACAGAAAACAGTGTTATATCTACTCCAAAACATGGAACAACTCTTCAAGAACAACACTCATACAGTAATATGTTCAACAGAAAAGTCAAAACCCTCAGTTAAAGGAGCACTTAACCCATGTTCAACCATATCTTCATATAATTGGTCCTCACTAATGTGCATAATAAGATGGCATAATTTTGGACTACTCACTCTGTGTCTCATTGGTGGGCTATGGACAGTTGGAAAACCTGCCTACCAGTGACATCATCAATGGGGATTCCAAGCTAATAGAAACTACAACGTTTCCCTTCCTGTAAAGTTAGCATGCTGAAAAAGCCATTGTTCTTGCATTAATAAAAAATAAAACCCCATTTTTAATCGTGTTTGAAATGACCAAACCTGGCTACTGATGATGTCACTGGTAGGCAGGTTTCTGAACTGTCCACAGCCCACCTCTGAGATGGACTGAATGGACAGAAATGGTGCCATCTTATGAAGAGCATTAGTGAGGACCAATTCCATGAAGATACGTTGAAAATGCGGTAAAGTGGTCCTTTTAATGTCATAAAGAAAACTTAAATCTTCAATGTAAAAAGAGAGGCCATTTGAATGTTGTACAAGATGTATGAAAGCAGAATTCAAGGACGTGCCCTTCAATTATGCATCCAGCAACACGTTGTCAACAAGTAAAGAGTGTACTATACGTCATGGAGGTTCTCCAGCACACGCACTGTTCCATTAGTATTGACCCTGAGACTTGAAAACAAGACCCTTCTTGCTGAATATTGATGCGAAGAACGGCAACGCACGCTTGGGATGATTTGTGCTGCGCATGTTTCCCCATTGATTGTTGATTACAGATGTGGACTATGGAGAAAAAGCTCCATCCATCACCTACCAGTAATGAGTTTTTACATGCAGACTCAATCTCAGTGCACCTAAAATGGGCTGTCTTCGAAACGAGACAAAGATTGAGCGGCAATCATAGCTTATTATGTGACTGGAGAGAATAACAGGGTAAAAAAAAAGGTGGTGGGGGGAAGCGAGGGCATGGGGTGGTCCATTGTTGGTTCAGTCGGAGTACCTTTTGCCTCAAGCTCTACGGCCCAGCCTCTCTCGGCACTGGATCAATGATGGCGCTTTATCACACGGCAGCTAAGACTAATGTGCTTCCGTTAAATTCCAGACAGGAATCCTGGGGTGAGCTATGCATGTACACTAATGAGCTGTTCTGCAGCACGTTGTCGTGGCGATTACCATCTCCTCCGGACATTGATCCCAATGGGCTGAAAACAGGAAGGAAAAGGGAAGGTGAACAACAATAGAGAGCAACAATGGTGATAGAGCGGCATCTACGGTAGCTGGGGGTCTCACCGAGAAATTTCAGGTTCCCTTTCAAAATTATTGCTCTGCCTAAGGAGCCTTTTGATAATACATTCTGTTGAATTACATCCTATTATTATTTATTTTTTATTTATTTATTTATCTGTCTGTCGGAAGAAAGTCAAGCCCCGCATGGAAATGGAAATTACTCACAGCTGTTTTTGCACTGGATGTTTTGGCCCCTGCCTTGTAGCGTGAAGCCAAAGTTGAGCTGTGTCCTGACAGCTAATGATAACACAGTCGAGTGCCCCTTGCCCCCTCAGGACCCACTCAGCAGCCAGATGTGTTTTGACGGCGCTAATGAAAATTTGTCTGCTAAAATCTGATATGTTGGACTTGACGGCTGGAGCTGCTGTCGTGTGGGTCTGAATCCATAGAGACTCCATTAAAGTAGATACATGAGCTTCCTTGATCAATACCTAGTGCGAGGTAAAAAAAACAAAAACAAAAACAGCATAATTTTTATTGATGAGGGAACGCTCAGACTTTATAGGAAAGCTCTCAATAGACACTTAGAGAAGGGTTGTCTCTATCACGTTCCATAAGAGCAGGGTTTGTTATCGCATTGCTTAAAGACACAAACCTGACATCTAAAGCCTCTCCATTGATGGATAATACAATTATGCAGAAATATACCGTATATTTCAGACATGTCAATAAGATGCAATAATTATTCACACACATTGCTATGCATTACTTCATAACCTATACATATTCATTGACAATAGATGATTAATGGTGTGGGAAAATGACATATTTGCTGTGAAGCAAAATTGTCTTCTCAGTTTAAGTGCCGTTTCCATAGATTAAAACATATGATGTTTGTAGGCTTTATTATTCCTATGTCTTGGCATACAAACTGTCAAGGCAGCAGCATGAAACAGGATTTTTTGTTTTAATCGCTGTTGTGTAAATTGACAGTAACAGGCAGCATTCGATTGTCAAAACCCAAATGAGCTTTGCAAGTATTACTGTACAGTTGCGACGGTCCCGCTGTACACGGTTTGTCATTTGCAATCTGGCCCGATCTGCAATGAATATCCCGTTCTGCAGGGCTGCCTCCGGAGAATGGAAGCTCATGTGGATCTGAAGCCTAAAACAACAGAGAGGAATCTCTCATATTGTGTCTCTGAGTATAAATTTACATTTCTAATTTCTCTTGGCGTTTAGCAGGCAGGCCCACAGGCCAATGCAGATGTCTCCGGCAATGACCTAACTCTTCATTAATATGTATGCTGACAGTCGACCAAAAAGAATAATAAAATTGCTCCTCTCCGGTTACATTCTCTCCGGGCTCCCAGTGCGGCAGGGAGAGAGAGCGAGGAGCACTGTCCACGTGCACATCACAAACATGGCCTCTCCTCTCATCTCCTCGCCCCTTCTCACCCGTCTGTCTGGACCAAGTGGGGGGTGGTATTAAGAGCCATTTAAAGAGGTTCTGTTCCTCCTCATTTTGTTCCTTTAATATAACTTTTAAGTATCACTGCTCACATCATACCACGTCAGGGAGGAGACCTCTTTTGTTGGAGAGGAGGGAAACACTGATGTGATTGTTAGGTTTTCTTTTTCTAGTTTTTCTCTCTTTTTTTTCTTCTCTTGGTCACATCTTAGACAAGTTAACCTCTTTAATTAAGAGTACTTAGCTGTGTGGGCCCGGATGGGGCAGGAAGCAATGGTTGAGTCTCTGCCAAGCTGGATCTGGTTTCTCGGCAGCCCATGCTTCCAGCCAAGGCTGAATAGGAGGCTGGCTTGTCAGCAGATGCTGTGCTCTGGGATCAGTGTCTGTCTGTTGGGTTACAAGAGCTCCTTTCCTCAAGACAAGGGGGGGGGGAGAGACACAGAGGACGAGCAGAAGTGGGGGTCTTGTTTTGTGAGATATGTGCTCTGATGTTCGAAACTAAATACTTGACATAGTCCTTTTTTTTTGTTCTGACCCAGTGAGCATGTCAGCGTAGTATTGTCCTCTGTGGGTCTGTCGTGAGCGACCATGCAGTACATGAAAAAAAAATCTTCTTAAGAGCATGAGACAGGCTATTCACTTAGCTTCAGAAGAAATGTTTTCCATGTTTACAGCTGTGTGGTGACGGTGCACAATGCTACTGACTCTACCAGTGCATCGAATTAAACAAACCTCTCAACAGACTTTAATATCAGAGGTTGAGATTATAACATGGAGCATGTTGAGTTGAGCACAGTTTCAGTGTAGTAGTAAATAACAAAAGTGAATTGTCTCTCTCCATCAAGGATGTGCAGCCTTGCTTCTTTTTTTTTCCTTATAATGAATTACAGTTCAAACCCTCAGTTCCGGCAATAACTAGATCCAGCCTATCCCCTTTGCATGGTAATTTCATCCAGCATCTAACCCTAAATGATTACATACGTCATGTGGTCTAGATATATCTGTATTAGATTCACCAGAGCTCCAAGAAAGACGCCTCTAATTTCAGTTTTTGATATCCTAAGTATGCTTCATGCTTGTGGGGACATGGAATGTTCCAGAGGGCAACCCCATAATCTACATGCATACTGCTCTGTTTACCAGAACCATAGGCGAGACAATGAAACGTTACACTGAGTTAAAAGATTGCTACAAAATGATAACGATAAAGGAATGAGTCCCAAACGTTCATGTTATATCAAATTTCGTTTTTGTTGTTGCGCATGTATGACAAGTTGTATGAAGTTTGACAAGTTTCTTTATTATTTTGTATTAAAAGAAAATACATTTAATTTAAATAGTTCATTATCTAGATGAATGCATATTGTAATCTTTTGGCAAAAACGTTTTACACTTCTACAATTTATATCAATACTATTCATTTCCACATGGTATCTTTATTTTCAAGAATCTGAAAGGCTCTGATAAGAAGACAATGAGTCAGCCAGTGCCTCATCCATTATCTCCTTAATGGTGACTTCTTTACCTTAGAACACAGTGAACTGAACCCAGGAACCCTCTGAGTGTATCAATGGACTGAAACACACCCATATAGTGTTTCCCTGTCATGAACTAACACTGACACACTGGAGGTCTACAAGAGTTCAAAGTTCTTTGGTGTCCTTGGGGGATAACCAGAGTGAAAGGATAGACTTATTTTGGTCCAAATGACTCTGAAAATTGCACCCTCTAATGTCTAAGTAGTTTTAAACGGTGAGGCCTTGTGAGGCCAATAACACACATTAAAATAAAGACTCAAATCGCAATGAAATCTCAGCTGAGACAAAATTTTGCTATAGTGGAACAATGTGTGTAGCACTTTAAAATATGCACCTGCAGATGACACATCACTATTTAGTGTTTCCTCTGTCTGCAGCATTTTTCTGCAATCTGTAGGAGATTAGAGATGAAATCAGTGACCATGTCTAATTGGCTATTCTCTTTGATCTGGGATCAATCTTAACCATATGAGCTGTGGGTTTTCGTTGAAGGGAAAATTGAGAGGGATGGCAACCTCATTTCCCAAGTTTACCACAAGGTTCAAGCGCCCATAGCCTGTGGTCAGTGCTTTTCTTGTCTGGTCTCCCTCTGTGTGTCTGCTATCCCTGCCTCTCGCAGGCTCCCTCCCCCCCCCCCCCTGCCTCCCTCCCTTGGGTGTCTCAGGCTTCTCTCTGTCGTGCGGTGACCCTGCCGGAGCAGGGAGGTATTCAACCCTGTGCCCTCTGGAGTTAAAGGTGCCAGCCCTCTCTCACCTCTCCCAAATTAACATCTAACCACATCCAACATGACACAGATGCCCTTGCTCCCTTGTCAAAACTCAGGGAACCAACTCTTTTATTCCATACCTGCTCCGCAAAGTTTATTATTATGCATTCATGCAGATCAAAGCGGCCAGAGGATAATATGGGTATACTATAAAGACAACATGTGGTTAAAAAAATAAAGAAAGAAACTAGCCACAACAGACCCGCCATGTATTGAGTCCAAGTCTCTGACATACAAAAGAGACGTTGTTGCATCTTGGGATGTTTAGAAGCAGAGTCAACGGCAGCAGCGGCAGCTCAATTGAATGGAAAAGTATTCTAGCTAGCTGCCTGTGTGGAAGCACTCAGCCTCAGCTGGAGCTGTGGGTTGCAGCACGGGGGAATTCAAACTCCACCTGTGGCTCATTATCCCGGGGCCTGGCGCTGTGTGCACCATCCACATTTAGATCTTTGTCCATTTCATCTCGAAATGCGTTCCATGCAGAAGAGCGGTAGACTAGGGGCGTTAGTATGTGAGCCTCCATGGCTGACACAGCTGCCTACACTGACTTCCTTTCCTTTCTATTAGCCAGCCCCTGACTGTGGAAGATTAGAGACAGATTGCAGCTCTGGACCTAGGCCTTGTTGTATTGAGTAGGTGTCAGGGAACATTCACCATCAGTGGGCTGCAGGGTTCGTACTGATTCAGTGTTTATTTTACAGCTTAGAGCACCGCATTGTAACCATGCTGTAGCACTGAAAGGTTACTATTTTATTTTTTTATTCTTGCATTGTTCAATGATGAAGTCTTGTATTGGATGTATCTGGTGAACTGTATCAATCAGATTGAGAATGATTTTATTACCAGGTACTGTATGTACCTGGTACCTGGTACATACAGTACGAGGGGCTTTATCTCAGTGAGATGTCTGCACAGCAACAGCAACAGCCACTTTATCTTTATTTTAATGCTCTGCCATCACAGAGCTATGTTACACAATGACCCGTTTTACAAATGGCATGAAGATATCATATCCAAATTGTCAACCTATTATTTAACTAGATTGCATTTATATATGACGTAAAATGAATGCTTAGTAAAATCAGATTCATCCATCTCTAGTTTGCTGTACACTTATTTTAGTATTAACACCTTTTAAAGAGATGGCTAGAACTCAGGAAATCTTGTTGTTATGACCAAATTACAACAAAATGATTAAGCATTGTCTCTAACTTGTAGCTAGTTTTAAGCTTGTAGTTTATGTAGTGTTAACGTTTTTGCTTGTTGCTACTTCTTGCATATTTCCTGCCATTTCCAACAAACAGTCCAGACATCCAGGACACATTAATGGTAGGCACACCAGGGATCACTAAACATAAGGCATTTATGTCTTTCATAGTAAATATAAAATACTCTGCATTTACTGCATTTTGCACACTACAGTCTACAGCAATTATCATTAGTCTAAAAGATTTAAACCAGCATAAAAAAGAAATCTCTCTAATCCCTTCCTTAACACAGTCACATAAGTAGCATTGTGCCGTATGGATGTGTATGTGTGATATTGCATTATTTGGCTGAGAAACATAAGCCGTTAACAAGCACCCATAAAGATCAAGTATGCAGTCTCTAATTATGATTTCATTTTTTCCCTCGCATACTTACTAAAATACTAAATCTCTGTGGTATGCGTGCATTACACCAACGCATTGGAGAGCGACCCAAGGCGGAGGTTTTGGGTTTGGCTGTCCAGATCTGAGAGCTATAGCACTCAGAACTTGGCATGCCTGCTGTCTGGGCCGCGATCCAGAGGACCCAAAAATGCTCCAAAATTCTCAATGTCGATCCTTCATCCTCTAGTTTACACACGGCATTAACAAGGGAGCTGTCTGCCATATAGAGTCAGATGGATTTGGTTAAATAAAACCAGCCAGACTAATATGATTATTATATAAAGCATTTAATGGGGTCGCTGATAGAGAGTTTGGCTGAATATATATGTTGAGGGTACGGTTGACTCAGACATGCTTAGCATTCAACGTGTTCCTTACTGTGGGGCAAATTGCTTTGTATTCCTCTATGGAAAATTGGTTCCCTGAAAACAACTGGCTGACAAAGTTGCATTTTGCCTCTAAAATAGTGCTTGTTGGGTACTTTGTTTATCTCATCAGCACAATTAGGCCCATTTTATTCTTCCCATCTTCTACTAAACAGCCCCTATGAGAACATCGCCATGAATATGCCATTACGGCATGCTACATAAAGCCCTGCACTGCTGAATCATAATTTCCATTTGCTGGGGAGGTCAAGACACAACTTCTGAATAAAAAATAATAACAACAAAAAGCACTTCAGCTTCAGGTTAGCATGCTCTTCTGGAACATGCTGATTGAATATGAATACTTGATATTGTAAAAACACAGATATTGTTATGATGCTTCTGTGTAGACCAAAGCATCGCCACAACAACAACAAAAAAGTTTCCGGGTAGATAACGCCTGCAGCGTCACTGTGAAGCAGTATTATTTATTGTCTCCGCCAGGCCGAAAGGCATGGCGAGAGAGTATGTTTTACCCCCTGTCCGTCCGTGTGTCCGTGTGTCCGTCCGTCCATCTGTCTGTGAACAGCTAATCTCAGGCACCGTTGGCCCGGTCACTGCGAAACTGTGCACACACACTCCCTGGATGCCTATTCAGAACCTCTGACCCAAATTTTTCACATGGGCCTGTTATAGCGCCACCAGGAGGCCGATTTGTGCAAAACCCATTTACTCCTACAGATTTTATCCAAACGTCATGCAAATCGGTACACAGTATCTCTATAGTCATGTGATCAACACGGATCTGTCCGATTTTCCATATTCCATCCTCATTGGCTAAGGTTGGCTTCCAAAATTTGCAGAATTGGTCAGTTTTGAACAAAATGCCTCAAATCATGAATGCAGCTTGCGCTTTCCGTGCAATTTCACACGCACATTCCCGCTAGGCCGAGGAAGAAATGCCACCCTTTTCACATTGGCCTGTTATAGCGCCACCAGCAGGTATAATTTAGCAAAACACATTTTTGGAACAAAATGCCTCAAATCATGAATGCAAGGTCCGATTGTCGTGAAAGGCCCAAGAAGAAATGGTCCCCTTTTCACATTGGCCTATTATAGCGCCACCAGGAGGCCACAATAACCTATTGTAACCTGGCGGAGACCTGTGCTCCGAGGAGCACTTTTTCTAGTTAACCTTATTTCGGGAAGAACAGGACATTTATGAGACTGTTATTGAGTATTATAAATGTATTAATTTGTTCTAAATATCCACTAGACAAAGCTAACACCAAGGGGTCGGGCTTACATGAGGCTTTGTACCTGTTTCGTCCATACATGGGCAGGGGCCATTTGTCCTCCGGCCCCAGCCAAAAAAAAGTTCGTGACGAAAGGGGACGTCACGAACGTGACGTCCCCTTCTGGCAGAACCAGGTCTCCTGGTCTTGTTTTATATTGTGTAAATCTCCATAGAATCTCCATTCTACCCGTAAATACCGTTGTACACGTTTGTTTGTTTACAAACATTCTGATCTGGTTAATTGAATCATGTTGCAATCTAGTGAAAATATAAGTATTATCTGACATCAGAAATCATACAGATGATGTGTATCCCTCTATTATAACTGTTTCAACTGTCCTGTTTTTACTGTCCTGTTCAACAGTTTGGCACAGAGCACTGATGAAGGTTTACCTTTGCTAGAATAGAGTAAGGTAAATAATAATCAGTCCAATATGTAAGTTTAAAGCATTTCTATTGATAATAAGAAACAAGTGTCATGGGCGTGTCATAATACAGTAGGGGAACATTTGACTCACAAGTTCAACACGTTGCAAGCAACGTGATGTGTTGTGAGCTTGTAGACCGGCTATTTTCAGACCCCTGGGGGACCCCAGTCAACAAAGTATATACATGTAGTTTAAGTGGTTAATAGAACTACTTAATACACATAATGACACATCAAAGCGCACGCTCCAGCAACTGAAAGGAAGGACAGTAGGTTCGGGCTATGTAATGGTATGTAATGATGCTCAGTGCCAATGAGAAGCAGGTGGGGTGAGGCTGTGTGATTGGTTACAGGAATGTTCCCATGTGTCCTCCTGAACTTGGGAGACTCTTCCTGCTGTGAAGCCAGAGCAACGTATAACAGCCCGGTATGAGATGACTCAGGCTATGTAATGCACAAAGAGACCCTCAAATACTCTATTCATTGACAGAACGTTGGGACTTGTTTTTTCCTCGGTTTGTTATCTATAATCCTGATTATGTTGCTTAATATTATAATCACAATTATTAATCACACTTATTAAATTGTATTAATGTCTTTGTTTCTCATTGTGCTATAGTAATCAGTACCATATTTTTGGCAAAATGGTATGTACTGTAATGGTAATGGCCTCTGTGAGATTGATGGATGGGGAGATGGGTTTGGTTGAACGATGTTGATGAGATGAGGACA
>NC_137608.1:24283928-24375935 GCF_963280865.1 Gymnoscopelus braueri | reverse complement strand
GGCTTCAACCTGTCACTGATGAGGGTGGCCTGCTCGACTCCAGGCACTAATCACTTGAACAGACACTCGGAGAGTAGACATGTGCCGAGCCTGCCCCTTGTTCAAAGCGTGGACTATAAAAGTTGCAGTGACAGGCAGAGAAGTAGCTGTAGAGAGTAATTATACACAGAATGATGGATGGATAACAACTGAATGACAGGAAGGACAATCCGGGGGGGGTGGCACATTGCCACGTCCCATTTGAGGATGGGCACAAAGTAGGAGACAACTGGGGCAATTGTCGTTTAAAAAAAATGATTAGAACAATGAGCTGCGTGTCACAGTAGATTTGCATATCAATTTGTGTGACTGGCTCACTGATGGAGATGACAGACTGTCCCTTTTTCTTGTCATATTTATAAGATACAGTACCACTTGTTTCAAGATAGGCCATTGGACATGTGGCAATATGAGGAGCAAAGTAATTCTAGGGGGAGTTAATCAATAATTGTAATCTATAAAACAGTCTTATATTCAGACAAACTGCACTGGTGATAGCTATTCAATATCAATGTACTGGAATAATTGGGATTTACTGTACTTTTGTACAAGCATATAGCTCTGTTTTAATCAATTCAGAGACCACAGACAAAATGTGTTGAAAGACCTCAGAATACATAACTTTGAAATTGCAAAAAGTAATAGCAAAAATGTGTTTTGAAGAAAATGCTGAATGGTGGAAGATCTTGTTTGACTCACTCACTCACCCACCCACTCCACTCACTCACTCACTCACTCACTTACTCACGGCCTGGCGAAGACAAGTATAAATCGGGCTTCAGTGTTTTGCCCCTTAGTATGGTGAGGTCTTGCTACAGGGAGGTGTGAGAGCTGGAGAGATCGGGGGGTCAGCTGTCCATGATGGTGGGCTCTGCTGGTTGCCCGGGTCAGACAACAGATGCACACACCTGCAGCTTCAACACAGTCACCTCTGTCAGAACTGATGATGGCGTAGCAACACACTAATGCAGATTAGAGGTGCTTTTGAGAAAACTGGGTAAAGTTGCTGATTCCCTGGTGGATTATCCAAAAAACACGTTTGGAGGAAAACAGGAGGAATTTAGATGACAATGATAACAACACCCCATTCAAATTATCTGTAAGTAGGAATACATTATTTTTGTGTGAATTGCCAAGGGCTATTAGCAATCTGTAATCTTACTGTAGTCTTCCCTATCCTACATACACAGGATTACCATATTCCAAAATGTATAGGCCTCTTACTGGATATTTCTCTGCACAATAAGTTACTGATAGTTTTTTTCAATCATTTAAAAATATCAATATAAAATGGTATATGGTGCATTTATATACAGTAGCGCTCATCCAAAGTGCTTTACATTCACCCATTCACACACCAACGGAAGAAGAATTGCTCATCAGGAGCAATTGGGGGTTGTCTTGCTCAAGGACACTTTGACAGTAACACAGGGGAACCTTCCGTTTTCCCAAGTGGCCACTCTACCTCCTGGAGTCACTACCGCCCGTAACATTAATATTGTATCATATATTTTAAAAATTGTGAAGTAAAATCATATTATGTACATGGTTTGAAATTAAATCCTTGCAAGTTTTGCTAGTTTACTAGTAGGCTATTAGATACTGTTTGGTGTACAATTTTGCTTCATCCTATACTTGTACAGTCTCTCTACGTTACAGTCAATACAGTCAGGCACATAGACAGATGTTTGGGTTGTGGCAGGGTGTGACTGTGTAGAATGGACTAGTCAAAGGAGTAGTTAACCCAAAAAAATAATTATTTTCTATCAATTATACACCCAATGAAACCTTGAATTCATGGAGAATTTTTTGTTTTTCCTAAGCCAATAATTTGATGACCGACCGAGTCTCCAGTAGGAGACTCAGAGTCTCATACTAAGTCTCCTCCTGACCGATGACCCAATAAATCAAATTATTGGCTTAGAAATGCAACAAAAGCAAAAAATCTCCATGAATTCAAGGCTTCATTGGGTGCGTAATTGATAGAAAAAAGGGGAGAAAAGGGAAAGTAATTTAATGTTAGTATAATTTGTAATTTATGTTGTTACAACAAGATACAAAAAGTTACTATTCTAACAATATTCAATATCACCACTATGAATTTATTTTTCATGTACAATTTAAACACAGGGTCCGGGACCCCAAGGGCGTCCTCATAGTTACTGCAGGGGGGCACCAAATATTTGTGTGGTAGGAACTATGTTATTTTTTTTTACATTAACCACTTGAACCCTAGCATCCCTACTCTGGGGGGAATATACACCAGAACTAGCCAATCTACAGCTTGGTCGCAAGCTCACAACTGCGACGTGTTGTGAGCTTGTAGATATTTTTTTTAGCTATTTTCAGAGATTTGGTGTAGAGGTTCTCAAACTTTTCAGGCTGAGGACCCCCCACCTTGACAAGCACTTGGAATTGTAGGAGTTGAGGAATTATATTGACTTGGCTCCACAGATAAACAGGAAATCCTCCCCAAAAATCAAGTTCTTTGATTTACTTTTTTGATCTCTTTTGATGCAATTTTTTCACTGTCAGTTTTTTGATACCTTTTATTGTACACATTCTACACATTGGTCAAGGTGCCAGTTCGTCACTTAATTTAGAACGATATGAACGGTCTTAATGTGGTATAGCAATCAATAGAAAGGGATTCTGTGAGAGAGTGTGTGCATTTAAACCCACAGTCTGCATCCTGAACTCTGCCCGAGTTCTCTGTCCTCAGAACAAAAGCATTCACCTGAACCAATCAAAGCGATTGTGCATCACATAATAGCGCTATGGTTCACCACACAAATGTTGAATACGAATTTAAACAAGGGCAGATGAACGACCCACCGCTGCATTTCTGGCGGTATCTAAATGCAAAAAAGAGGGGGTTGAAAACGTTGCAACTGAATTTTGAACTAGCATTTTAAGTAGACGGGACTGTTGAGACATTATACTGTATACTATAGTTAAACAGCTTAATAATTTGTTAATTCCCCTGGGCATTGACTTTGTGGCATTATTACGTTTTTTTCTACCAAACAATGGTGATTATATCAATATTTCTCTGCTTTTCCTGATATCTAGGTGTAACGTATTGATCTCATCTCATTCATTGTGAACGGAATAAACACTTGCAGACTAACCTTTGGTCACCCCTGTCATAATTGATTATTTCCCTATGGAGCAGGCCAACATAACACTGAAAAGGTTTCAGCTTTTTTTAAATGTCGACCTTCAATACCCGATTTGAAAGATTAGCTATAGCTGTATCTCATTTTTACATTATTTTTTCTTATAGGTTTCTGAAATTTTCATCTTGAGGAAGTTGCAACACATGAAGCAGCTGGATGAATAAAACATGACTGGGCTGCATTGTTTAGCCAATTCGGTATCAAATCTGGGCTCTGCTCTGCTTGAATAATGTAGATAGGTCCCTTAGAAAAGGTCATCGGATATTACCTTTCATTTTGGGCTTTAATGTCTTTTCACCAAACAGGTGGTATGTATTGCAAGTCAGCATACTTTTCCAGGGCCACCCACGCAGAGCCACTCTCCAAGTACAGTATGTACCAGACAGTGGATGTCTTTACTCACATCATGAACGCTAACGCCATACAAAATCCAAATACAAAAAAACTGTGTTGTATAAATAAAATAATCCCGGTACAGTAACAATTAATAATGCATTTGCGATGAGAGCAGAATTATACTGCTCAACAGCGCGTTCTTTGTTCTGAGACATTGGCTCAAGTTCCTAATTGTGTAGCCACAGGCTACAACCTTCATCAGTGATAATGACTGTTTATGACGGAATGATTTTGTTTTTGAACTCAGTGGGGTTGAAGTAAATACTGCGACATGTCCAGAAAGGATCGTGTAAAGGGCCACATCTGCACGCTTGACATCATTGCTCCTGACATCATTACTCATTTCAGGCCGCGCAGGCCTTCTCGTGCCAGGTCATCTCTAAATGCACTGCTGCTGCCTTACATCCCCACAGCAACACTCTCATTGCACTCAATTAAACAATCAATTCTAAAATCAGAATAGGCTGCAATTAGCTAATTACACAAGCAAGAGCAATTAGGCGGCGAGACAAACAATGCATCGTGACTGGGAACAGCCAAGGGAGTTCTCTTCCTGTCAGGGCTGATTAATTCAGCCTAACGCAAGACGTTTATCCCACAGAGAGCCGGTGCCTATGACAGGACTTTGTGTCTCTTGCAATAAGCATCACTTTCAAAGCAGAGATGATCTGTAATAATATTGACAGTGTCCTGTGGGTGGAGGGGCTGCATGGGCAGGAAGGTGGGGGGGGTCGGGGAGGAGGGGGGGAGGGGGGGCAGGGCTGTGGGGCATCAAATTGCAGCTCTTGGTCAAACAGCAGTGCCCTGTCGTGTTGTGTTTTGCAGCTGTTCTGTGGTGAGAGGGAGGGCGCTCGTCTTCTTCATCAGCAGGTGTCTGACAGGTAATTTGCCGCTAATGCATTTGCTAGTTTAAATCATATGACAGCTTCTGTGGGGGGAGGGCGGGGTGCTGGGTCAAAGTTCACTCCCGGACATCATGTAAAAATGTTGCTGAAGCAGATTGCTTTGACGGACTCTGCAGAGAAGTCTAGAATGGCTGGAGGGAGAGAGGAAGAGAGAGAGAGAGGGGAGAGAGAGTTAAACTGAGGTGGTCAGAGAGAGAGAGAGAGAGAGAAGCAAACAGATAGCCGACGGGCAAATTCACACCAGCTTGAGGCTTCCAGATGAAGCCTCAAAGCTCAATGGAAGTGTTTTGGTTTTTTTTTAAGAGGAAAAAAAGCTGAAAGTGGGCCGGTGCTTTACTGACTGTGAGTACTTACAGGTCTGTGGGAGAACAGAGACACCTCATCAGAGCTGGCACACAGGGTCTTTAAATAAAGGGGATGGATGGTCATTTAGAAAGAAAAAACAGGGCAGACGTATTTCAGGACATAATGCGTCAGGCATGCGAGTGCTGCTGCTAACCTAAAATCAACCAAACCCGCATCGGCCCACATAAACATTGCCACAGACACATCTATAATGTGTGTCGCTACATGATATAATTGAATATCATAATCACTAAAGAACAATTCAGCTGCAAGCAATCGGAAAAACAGGCTTGCACTGTCGACACCAACACAACAATAGCACTGACTGTGAAAGGGAAGTTTTTTCCACCAACCACTTTAGAATCTTTCTCTCTATTGATCTTTTTTTGACTAATGGCGATCGATGTTCCCTCCGTGCATCTATACCCCCCCCCCCTCTCTCTCTCTTTCTCTTTATTCAGGTGACTGGAGACTTGTCAGTTGTCTAGTTTCCCCTCCACTGGGTTGTCCTGTCAGCTTTCCACCAGCCTCCATCAGCAGCATTATCTTTACCTTGCCCCTTCAATATTCATCTCTTTCCTTCACACTCCATAATAGAGGACAGGACAGCATTTTGCTGAATGGCCAATATAGTGGCTTTCTCTGCCAATTAGCATTCGATAACAGGCCTTGTGTGCACGGTGAAAAGCACAACGTTTTGCAAAACCTCAGATATCAATGGGAGCAACATCCTGGCTCCTAATGAGCTTGTGTGTGCACATGTTAATCTCTGTGTGTGTGTGTGTGTGTGTGTGTGTGTGTGTGTGTGTGTGTGTGTGTGTGTGTGTGTGTGTGTGTGTGTGTGTGTGTGTGTGTGTGTGTGTGTGTGTGTGTGTGTGTGTGTGTGTGTGTGTGTGTGTGTGTGTGTGTGTACATGTGTCCTCATGTGCACACACACCACTCAAGGAAGACACCACTCAACAAACCACAGGATCTCTATCTCTCCCCCTCCCTCATACTTGTTCTCCCCCCTTTCTCTCTCAATCTCTCACTCTCTCTCTCTCTCTCTCTCTCTCTCTCTCTCTGTCCACCTAATGCTTATGTCGTGTGCCAAGATGACCAGATCTACAAGCTCACAATGCGTCGCATCTGCAACGCATTGTGAGCTTGTAGTACAGTACATCGGCAATTATCAGCGCGCGACACCGCTGTATGTCGAAATACATATTGGGCTTAATGGAAAATCATGCACTCAGTTCGTTCACTTTAATCAACATGTCTTAAAACTGGCCCGGGACTCTATTGTTCATGTCATTATATTGGTGAATGCAGCATTACGAGTAGAATTCCACAATCAGTATTCTGTTTGTACCACGGTCAGCTGAGCCTGCATTTTGGCTTACAGTTAATACACTGGCTAGAGACTCTTGGTGATATGTTGTTCTAATCACAACTGCAGATTTGTGCACAGAAGTATACATGCACATCCACAGATACACAAAAATATACACACAACGCAGCAGAAAGACGGACGGACGGACGGACGGACGGACGGACGGATAGTCCACACACACACACACACACACACACACACACACACACACACACACACACACACACACACACACACACTCAATAAACGTAGTATTCTAGATCGGCATAACATACATTTGTATATAATGTATCAGTCTTTGTTCTGATTATGCTGTAGTAGCATTGATTCTATACTACTACAGCATCATTTGTGTGTGTGTGTGTGTGTGTGTGTGTGTGTGTGTGTGTGTGTGTGTGTGTGTGTGTGTGTGTGTGTGTGTGTGTGTGTGTGTGTGTGTGTGTGTGTGTGTGTGTGTGTGTGTGTGTGTGTGTGTGTGTGTGTGTGTGTGTGTGTGTGTGTGTGTGAGACACTGTCTGTCCGCCCGCCCATACGTATGTACGTCTCTGTCTGTCTTTCTGCTGCAGCGTGTATCAATCTGTGGTATATTGATCATTTGTTTCTTATGATTACTATTTGAAGCTATAGTTGTTAAGGGTGGAGGAGGTTGATGGACCCATACATTTGTTCTGGCATTGATCTGTTGATCTGTTTCTGGCAACAGTGGTGTACATACACTATGTGATGCAGTAAACAAAATAAGTACGTTGTATTTCAGTGTCTAAAAGTGTTGATCTTTTTTCACAGGACTATTGGATCCATCTCATATAAATGTATTTCACTACGTTTCTTGTCTGTATAGGTCAAGCCTTACACTGTAGTTGCTTTATTGTCCTGTTTTTTAGAAGATGCTTATTGACCGGCCTCTTGGTGCCCCGGAGGCAGGGGGAAATTCCTGTTCACAACGAATTGGAGGACATGAGCAAAGGGACTGGTTGATGACAGCAGCAACATCCCCAGAGACAGTAGCTGAGTAGCCCTGCACAAAGCCTATTATCTCCCTTGGCCAAGGGGGATTCCCATGCAGGAAACCAAACATCTACACATTAACCTCATGAACCCTAGGAGCCCTAGGTCATAATATGTGAACATTTACAGAAATGATGCAAACATTTGTTGAAAAGAGCTGATCTACCCAAGATCACAACGTGTGAGCTTGTAGATTGGATTTTTTCAGAAAAGAGATTTGGTGTAGGGGGGGAAAAGGAGCGGGCAAAGTACACAACCCTGGGGAACCTCAGTAAATAAAGTATGTATGGTTTAAGTGGTTAATATTACTGTAACAACATAATAAGATAAGGACATGGGAAAGAAAAAGTTAAACTTCTCGGTTTTATTGATTATTATTATTTATTTTATAATTGAAGTCAGTGAAGACACACCACTGAAGAGATCCCGCTAGTCTGGAAAGTCCTTAATACTTTTTGGTTTTCTTTCTCTTGTATTGGCCCTGGGAGCTGTTACAAGATTACTTACTCTCGTGGTGCTCATTACAGAGTGTACAGTACTTGATCAATAAGTCTGAATGACTCAAGTCATAACTTATTCAAGTTATTACTTAATGGGCTGTTGTAATGTACTCTCAACACATCTAATCGGGGTGAATGTTTCAACTTACAAGATTTTATCTGTTTACTTTTTTGTGGTCAGCAGTGGGGATAAACGCACCAATGTCCCTGGGCTACAGTGGGCTAGAAAGCCTCAAAAATGCTGTGACCACATGCTGTGATCAATGCAAAAACGTGTGTTTAATTTATTACATCTGTGACAAACAGTGCTCGATCAATTTCAAAATAACAATAATGGGATTTTAAAAAGCAGCACATGTTTCAGTCCTTTGACGATCATCAGTGCTACAGTAGTAGGCCTACTGCCGCTCAAGTTTTATTATGATTTTTAATTTGACTAATGATACATGAGAGGTTATTGTGATTACAGTATCATGACTACATGTCTTGTTGGCATGACACAAGGCAGACTGCCTAAAAGGTGCAGTAAGTGATATTTCTTTGCTAAAATAAGTGTTAAATAACTCTATATTCTGATTGTAATCATTGCCAATTAAAAAAATCATCAAGTCATTATAACCAGGAGAGAGAACTAGTACAGGATAAACAAGTGAAATGGGAAGTGATAACATAAAAAAACGAGGAGACAAAATTGGAACTCGAAATTGAAGCTGATGAAATGGGTTCTCTCTCCTGATTGGATTAAATTAGTATCCTGACCTGAAATGACAAAGAAAGAAAGAAATGTTCTAAACAAACAATATCACTTAATATCACTACCTTTAAACGACGTAGCTATGATATAATAATATATCATGGCCTTGGGGGTATTATTGATTTTATTACACAGTTGCCAGTGATTTGCAGCAAGACTCAACCACAATTTTAACCAAAAATGTTATGTTAGCTAAAACCTTGCGTAACATCAGTGCATTCCAAAGGGGAGTTACAATATACAAATAACAATTTCTGCAGTAGCAAAAATACATTCTTAAATAAAGAAACTCAATACATACAGTATATATACTAGAGTAAAAACAGAAAGAAAAAGAAAGAAAGAACAAAAGAAAGAAAAAGCATTGAACATTTAGCCTCTGTTGCATTTAGCCACACATTTTTATCCATATAATAGCTGATTTCTTCATTTGCAAGACAGCATTGGTAGAATCTTCTCTGTCGGATGCACTGCAGTGACACGACTATTTCCATGATTCAGTCCTTCAATATCAATTGCATTGGCTTGCTCCATGTTGTCAGGAACGGCAATGTTTTGTAGTTTAACTGGACGATCTAAGATTAAATCTTTAAAATAATGGGCAAGTCAGTCCTAATTTCAAGTAGGGCTGTAACTATCGACTATCATGGATGATTAATCAAATAATTGTTAAATAACTATATTCCTATAGCAATCATGTTTGTTCAGTGACAGGAGGCAGCAGAGGACCACTGAATCAATGTTATTGTGAATGTAAACATTATTGCATTTATATTGAAAACAAAGTTGAAATTTAAACTGAATATCAGCTGAAAATCAATTATCTCAACTATCCAACCCATTTAAAACTAGAAAAAGTGCTCCTCGGAGCACAGGTCTCCGCCAGGTCAGGTACTTATTGTGGCCTTCTGGTGGCGCTATAATAGGCCAATGTGAAAAGGGTGCCATTTATTCTTAGGCCTTTCACGGCAATCAGACACTGCATTCAGGATTGGAGGCATTTTGTTCCAAAAATGTGTTTTGCTAAATTAGACCTGCTGGTGGCGCTATAACAGGCCAATGTGAAAAGGGTGGCATTTCTTCCTCGGCCTAGTGGGAATGTGAGTATGAAATTTCACAGAAATCGCAAGCTGCGTTCATGATTTGAGGCCTTTTGTTAAAAACGGACCAATCCTGCAAACTTTGGAAGCCAACCTTACCCATGACTATAGAGATACTGTGTACCGATTTGCATGACGTTTGGATCAAATCTGTAGGAGTAATCTAAAAAAAAGGGTTTTGCACAAATCGGCCTCCTGGTGGCACTATAACAGGCACATGTGAAAAGAGGTTCTGAATTGGCATCCAGGGAGAGTGTGTGCACAGTTTCGGAGCGACCGGGCCAACGGTGCCGGAGATTAGGTGGTAACGGACGGACAGGACACACGGACACACGGACGGACGGATGGACGGACAGGGGGTAAAACATACTCTCTCGCCATGCCTTTTGGCCTGGCGGAGACAATTATATTCCTTCACTGATATATTGTCAAATCCTGGTTTATCTACAGCCAGGATTATGAAAAGCTTGCTTAAAACTATATTTGAACCCCTTAAACTCACTCACTGCCAAGGACGTATTATGACAAGACTTCGTCCAAACGCCCACACTGCCACGGACGAGAATTGACGAGAATTCGTTTTTTTGTGGTTTTATAAAAGATCGCGCTGTTCTCTATCACCCGAGTGACCACTTTCACTTTCTACTCACACGGATCTGGAAATAAAGTGCTGCGACAAGGCACCGTCGCGGGTAAAAATAAATTCCTCTGGGGGACGGCCACTGATACTGTTTGTGTTTACAAACGGTCCGACGATCGATCATAATGATGATCTACATTTTCTGCGACCAGTTGAAAAGGTAAAAAGAAAACGAAAATCGCTGGTGGATGATTTATTTATGTATATACTCTGGCAGTGAATGAGTTAAGCCAATAAATTAATTAAAGCATAACGTTTTAACCCTGGTGAAGTAGTAAATGAATGCACTTTACAGGACACACGCTCCTTGTGACAATTCCCAAGAAACAGCTCTACCTCACTACTGCCAAATCAATAGCTTTGTACAATTGGCAAAGCCAGACGAAAAATAACAATACATAAATAAACTTGTGTATGACTATGGTCCTCTCCAGGAAGTTTTTAGTAAAAGGTGATTCATCATGAAGAGAAACCACGTTTTCTGATCACTCCGTTTAGAAGCAAGTAGGCTACCTCCACATACGTCTGACAGTTCCTGATAGATTTTGTCATGAACATTTGCAGGTGCCAGTGCATCTTGCGTGACATCCACACTTGACATATTCAGGGAGAGCCCGATCAGCTTGCGTTAGACCTGTGCGACATGGTTGTCTGGAATAATAACTATTCCATTTCTGCAAACCCCAAAAGCAGTATTGGATTGGACACAAGTACCCACAGCGAAATAAAGGCAGCTTGAGAAAAATACACTTCACATATTCAAGGAAGGCAGCTTTGGAGGTGCCTTTTGCTAAAAGGTATAGTGCTTTTCCTTGATGTTAGAGGTTAGACATATTGCTGAACAAAGGATCCAAGGGGAACCAGGATAATCCTGTGTGATTTCTGGATTCATTAAGATGGATCATTTCTGACAAGGGCGGCCAAATGAATTATACAAATAAGTTGGTTCTGGTTGGTCAAATGTTGAAATTGACTGTTCCAATGAGTTTCTTTACCTCAAAAACCAAAAACAAATACTCCAAATTTGCTTTTATAGTCCCTTCTGGATTAAGAAGTATTTTGATTTATTACCGACTAGGAAGGACATTTTCAAATTATGCAAATTGGGGGATAAAATCTTCATAAATGAAATCCCCACCTTTAGAAACCCCAAGTTAGCCTCAATAATTGTTGAAATTCATCAGTTAGGTGCCAATATATGCAGTTTTCCAGAGTGGGCTCCCTAATTAACATATTTACCATAATTTGCATATTTAATTGGGTCGCAGATGATGGCCCTGGATCTGATTTTTTGTGCCTAATATACTGAATGTTCTTCATACCAAAATGAACACCAGGAGCCCCGAATTGGCCATTGCAACTGGACTGTGTTGTGAGCTTCTGTACATGTTCCATGAGCCTGCTGAGACCCCAGCTGAGGTGCTACCAGCTGCTATCAGCAAGAAGGTAAGTGCAACCAGTGTGATGTTAAATGTTTTACAATTGTTAAATGGTCTGAATGAAAATGTGTTACCACTGCCTCATCACACACACCTGATAACAGTCCCTCTTGGTTCGTGCCATTTAATTAGCCAATCAGCCAAAGTAAAATCCTCACAATCACTGAGATCCATGGGAAATGTCTCCAAGACCACACCTGCCGAATGGAGCAATAATAACTGCTGTCCCTGCTAACGATGCTGCTTTACCTAGGCTGTATCTTAGATAATAACGTGGATGGGGATGGAATGGTAATGAAGGTTTTGGGAATAAGATAAATGCAACTGCACCCCCAGGAACCATGTCATCCCTATCCAGGAAGGTATAATCTTCTGAATAAGCTAAGGAACCACCTAGTTTTATGTTATATTGATTGTTAGTACTTTTTGATTAAATGGTCTATCTGTGATGCTGAAAAGAAAGCTAGCGGTCTCTGAGAACAAGCTGCTGAAGGCAGTGTTAAAATTCTGAGGGTGAGGGGGGGGGGGGGGGCAGGACATCCCAAGAGTTACCCTCCATAAGCTAACGTAAACAATACAATATAAAAAGCAAAAGTTAACTGACTTCTCATCTCACAATTTTATGCAGAGATTCACAGTTAATCAAAGTATGTCAACCAGAACCTCAATTTGAGTAAAATGTTCCTTTAGACCGCTGATTGTGTATTAGATTTGTTTTTGTTCTACATTATAAGATCATTGAGTCAGAGCAATGTGTTTGTTGGAGTAGGTGATTCCGGTCTAGAAGTATCCTCCTGCATGCCAAAACGTTTCCTGAATTTCTGCTTCATTTAAGGTTGCATCTCTCCTCATTGTTGCGGCCAACGGGACTTGGTCCCCTCATCGTGCTGTCGTTCAGATTCGGCTGAGGGCACAACCGGCTTCTAAATTCTTACCTTTTTCTGTATCGTAAATATAATGGTAGTCCCAGTATGCTACAGATGACTGTAGTTCCGACAGTCCGACATTCCTAATTGGGAACGCGCATGCGCGTTTAAAATGGAGGCATGTTCCCAATCATGTTGAGCTTGTCTGCTCCAGAAAGACTGATTTCAGGGTATGTTGTTGTTGAATACATGGCATGAGTTCTATATTTAATAATTTTCATAGTGAGTTTCAATAAATGAAAGTTGAGAGTTGTCATTTTGTACACAAAAAAAGTAACCCAACTGTAACTTTTATAATCCAGTAACTGGTAAAGTAGCTGTTACTGTTTTAATGTAACTTGCCCAACACTGCAAATCACAAATTACATTAATTTTGCTGTAATCTTTCAATGGTAGCCTATATTTTTCACAATGACCATGGCAATGGCAACTTCTCTAAACACTATTAAACACTATTTTTATTTGCAAATGTCTGCCCCTGACACCCGAGACAAAGGCATCAGAAATATCCCAGAAATGTATTTACGTATGTATTCTAACATAGATAAATACTGTTTATGATTACTTCTTGTTCCAAAATATCGTTGGGTGATATCGGCCCCTGCAGCATTCCTTTATGAGCGGCAGGCTCCGTGTAGATAAATGCTGTAATGACCGGGATGTTGCCAGAGGCACGGCTAAAAATACTTCTTAAAATGACATAGTAACACAGTATGACGGAAACATATCAAAATACGGTCACAAATTTGTTACAGTAGCTATAAGTTGCTTACACACCCCTCCACGCGACCACAGCCCCAGTGTTCAAAACACACACACACACACACACACACACACACACACACACACACACACACACACACACACACACACACTGTACTAGATGGGTGCATGAGTACGAGACGGACACACACGCAAAGACACACACCTGGTAGGTGAATAACCATCTGGCTTCTGTTTCCCTGTGCTGTGTGATTTACACTCGGAGGCAGAGGGTTGAAACTTTAGCCTGACATTGCACAGTGGGCTGCTCCAATCAGGGCCTCCATCTCCTGTTTATGGATTGCGGCTACCAGCTGTTAAGCTCTTCCACTTGAACTATGGCCATTTCCTGCCAAAGAGGATGGAGACCAGCTAGTCAAAGGGTCACACTGACCCAAGGGGAAAGTACAAGTCCACTGGTAAAAGTTTGAGTTTATCTTTTTCATTTACTTTTTTTCATTTATCAAGTGCATTGCTCTTTTTGTGAACAATTGAGACCATAAATGAGTGGACATACAGTATATACATTTAGAAAATAAACCGACACCATTTTAAGTAATCATTATAATAATGATTATCATCATTATTATTGTTATGATTAGTTGTTGTAGTAGTAGTAGTAGTAGTACTACAGTATGCTATCTTCATACAATGGCATCACTGTGTCATGGTATTTTTAGAGAATGCATCTCTGAAAACTGAAACAGTGAAAATCGAACAAAACAAACTGACATGTTTTACTTTTGTGTTTGGCTGATAAATAGATTTGTATCCTAGTTTGCCTTCCTTTTTTGTGTTTGGTTAATTAAAACCTTATCAACATTTGCAGCTTGTCTCCAGATTTAACTAATTAGAATCTCCCATTAAGTAGCAACAAAACTCTTTTATTTACCCCATTTGTTCCACTTCTAGTATATCTCATCACACTTCCTCCTTATTGAAAGCTCCGTGAATGTAAATGAAGAATGACTACAATGGCTTGGATTCATTGTGGCATCCTTCATTTTGTCCTTCAGCCAAATTAGGAGGAATCTGCAATACACACACCATCAGTTCGGATGATTATTATGATTACTAGGAACGCGCCCTTTGTGCGCCGGCCTATTCGGTGCTGGCCTACTCAGGGCCATATACTGTATGTTGTGAACGATGCAAGTTGGTAATACATGTCCACTCATTTATTATGACCTCCTCTCTCCTACTTCCCATACTGTACCTTCTGTTCTCACCCACTCCTCCATCCCAGCCATTCTTCCATTGCATGCTGTCACTTGGCACAAACGTTACGTGAAGCTCGGCGAATCAGGTAAGCCGACGGGTCGGGTTGGCCAATCAGGGAAGCAGGGACTTATACTGGCTAAGCAGGACATTTGGGTTGGCCATTGGCCAATCAGGGAAGCCGATGCATACAATATCGTGAACATATGGACAATTTCTGCATTCTCCTCAGACACGTGGTCAGACAGATACAGATATTCGTGATATTCGTGTTTTTTCGGTTCTCGGAAACCATTGGGGTCATATGAGACACACAGACCGTTTGGTTGGACCCTTTCCGAGTTACGCCCGGGACAGAGAGACAGACAGACACACACAGATATTTGGTAAATTATAGTATATATAAAATATATACTGTATAGATTTCATTATGTGAACATTATGAGATCAGCCTGGATTGACAGGATTCAGAATACACAAAGTTGGTGGTGGTGATGACGATGATGACAGTACTGCCACATTATATCAAATCAATTTGATGGTGCATGGTACAACAAAGCATTAAAGATTAAATGCTAAACAAATATATAGTGAACATTTGCATCCTGCACTACCAAATATATATCTTTAATGGATCTCTAATATCTTTGAATGAATATACCCTCATATCGCATACATACAGTAGGAAATGAATACACTTTATTTTACCTTCAATATTGTAAAAGCCATATTGCCATTGTCTAACCCCGAGGGAGCACAAAATGATCTTTGAGATTAATAATAACACTGGTTATTGGTTGCCAGGTAACTGCTCATGTGGTGCCCTGATCTGCCTGACAGAATTACATGAGGCCAACAAGTCTCTGGACCCTGGTTGGCTGTTTAAAAAGCACTGACATCCATATTTTACACATGATATTTCTGTTTGCAAAACAATTCTCTGTAGGTCAGTGGTTCCCAAACTTTTAAGGGTAAATATCCCTCTCTTTGCTTCCTACATTAAAAAGAAATATATATATATTTCAAAAGATTTTCAAAAATAAAAATCACAATTTTCATTTTTTTCAGAATGACACACGTAGGCTACAGAGATTTCCCATATTAATTAAAAATCTAACATTTCTCAAAATAATTGTATTAATTAAAAAAACGAATAAACTAGAAAAAGTGCTCCTCGGAGCACAGGTCTCCGCCAGGTCAGGTAGGTTATTGTGATATTGATCTACAAGCTCTACGTATACTAGGCTGTGTATGCTGTGACAGGATACAGTATACATATACTAGGCTGTGAATGTTATGCAGTTATGACAGGATACAGTATACATATACTAGGCTGTATATGTTATGCAGTTATGACAGGATACAGTATACATATACTAGGCTGTATGTTGTGACAGGATACAGTATACGTATACTAGGCTGTATGTTGTGACAGGATACAGTATACGTATATTAGGTTGTGTATGTTGTGACAGGATACAGTATACATATACTAGGTTGTGTATGTTGTGACAGGATACAGTATACATAATATGTATACTGTATCCTGTCACAACATACACAACCTAGTATATCGTCAGTGTCCAGCCGGGACCAGCTAACTCCTTTTTCAGTTTTTTTCATAAATCAACGCTATGAACTCTCTACATCTGTGTAATTTTTTTTATAAATAATAACATATGAAAAGTATTAAAAAGCGCCTCTGACGAAAACTCCTAACTCCATTGGACCCTCAAACTGTCCGTCAAAAACAAACAACTCCCCCCTCCTCTCAGGCTCTCGAGAAGCTCTGCTCTGTATGAGGCAGACAGGGAGAAGATTTTTCAATGCTTTTGGGAGAACATAAACTGGGAAGAGAAGAGAATGTATGTGCAAGGTTTGATAGATGTCACCCCAGTAAAGAGGAGAAGGGTGTCTTCACAAAGGTCATCTGCTCGTGTTTTCTTTTTAAATGTTAATGGACAGAGAATGAGTGTGTGCAGGAGTTTGTTTCAAACATCTCCAAGAGCTCAAGGAGATCATGCCAAAAGACTTTCACAGCTTTTATGACAATCTAAAGCACTAAGAAACACCCACCACACACACGCAACACACAACACACAACAGTGATAATAAAATGTTGATAGGTATATGATAGGTAAATTCAACTGTGGTTGTTATTGTTAGTGCAGTAGGCTACAGATTTGATAGGCTAAAGATTCTATTTTTCATGAATGTATTTTGTATTTATATGCAATTTTTTTTATTGTTGGTGTGCCATGATCGCTTTTGTTAACACATTGGGTGCCAGAGGTTTATTAAAATATTATACGTTGAGTGCCTGCATTTCTTCCATCCACTTGCGTTATACGTTTCGTGCTGTGAGAAGCCCCGACGCGGAAATGCATGTAAACAAAGCGTGCGTGCGAGACGGCGGAGGGTCCCGACTAACGCCTGGAACAATAATATTTCTAACGCGACCCTCCATTGCAGCGTGATCGCCGATCGAAAACGGCTCGTTTCCACCACATTAAAAAGAAATGGAGATATTAAGCTTTTAGTCAAGGAGATAACATTGAAAACGCCGACCGGAAGGATTTTTGACATGGAGCCACATCCAGCCTCTTCTTCTCAGAAACTCCTTGGGTGATGTCAAAGTTTCGTTTTAGCGCCCCACGTGGCCCACATGTATAAAAATAGAATTGGGTCAAAAACGGTCCGGACCGTTTTCGGCACTTCTCGTTTGGACCCTCAAAAACGGTCCGGACCGTTTTTGGCATTCAATGTGTTAAATACATGATTGAGTATTGAGGCAGAATTGTTTGTTGCACTCAACTGTAGAAGAACAACAGTGGTAACAGTTAGATCCATGGTTGTTTACAATGCATGTTAAAATAAAAGTTGTTTAAGTACAGAATTCAGCTTGATCTATAGTATATGAGGATGGCGCTCACCATAAATAGCTGATCTCCAAGCTCACAATGCGTTGTGATGTGTTGTGAGCTTTGAGATCCATTGCCAGCTGTTCTTATCAATGATGGACAAAACCTCCTAACTCCACTTGCACTGGATTTGGGTAAAGTGGTGATAATATAATGACACATGCAAGTATCTGATAATATATAAAGTCACAATACCAAGTTTGATGAAGCAGTATTGCTTTGTTTTAAAAATATAAGGTTTTCTTCATTTTCTGAAAAATTGATATTTTGTTTTTCATTTCCTGAACAATTACCATTTTGGATTTAGCTGGTTCCGGCCGAACAGCAGAGATATTATACTAGGTTGTGTATGTTGTGACAGGATACAGTATACATATACAAGGTTGTGTATGTTGTGACAGGATACAGCACACGTATACTAGGCTGTATATGTTGTGACAGGATACAGTATACGTATATGTGGCTCTCGGTTACTTGAATTAATCTTTCTTTCTTTCTTTCTTTCTTTCTTTCTTTCTTTCTTTCACTCAAAATATTACCTAAGAAAGAGGCAAACATTGTGAAAATAGCCGATCTACAAGCTCTACGTATACTAGGCTGTGTATGCTGTGACAGGATACAGTATACATATACTAGGCTGTGAATGTTATGCAGTTATGACAGGATACAGTATACGTATACTAGGCTGTATATGTTATGCAGTTATGACAGGATACAGTATACGTATACTAGGCTCCCAGACCATCCACCTCCAATAAAGTACTGGTGAAATTAACCAGAGAGATGTAAAGTACTGGTGAGGCCAACCAGATGTACGGAGGATGGAGATGTAAAGTACTGGTGAAGCCAACCAGATGTACGGAGGATGGAGAAGGCGGGAGACGCCCGCTGGAAGGCTCATCCGAGGATGCCCTGCCCTAGAGAACGAGATCTGGAGATCTCTCTCTATCCATGGGTTTGTCTGCATGGGGGATTCCTCTGACGACTTGGTCCGCACGGTCGAACGGCCGAAGACCTTGTCCTTCTCGGGGGTTTCCCCTGAAGACAGCTGATGAAGACGACTCAAAGTAGGAACCTCTTTAGGACTGTCACGATTATGACATTTTACTTGACGATTAATTGTCGCTCAAATAATTGCGATGAACTAGGCTGAATTAATTAATTATTGCGTCGTACGCTGAACATTGTAACATTATTAATAAAAATGTGTCTGTCTTCGTAAACAAAAGGTGCACGGGTCAGATATGACAAATAACTTGCATAACTTTATACGTGGAAATACAGTAGCAGTCTGCTATTTCCACTATTTTTGAAAATGTTTGAAAACATATGAACATTTTTCAACATGGAAATGATTATGACGATTATCCGAAAAAGTATTGCGATTACCTGAAATACTTGCGATCAGGTGATTATGTAATAATTGTGACATACCAAATTTTTCCTTTTCCTTTGCTGGATGCTACTGCTGCTGCTGCAGCTGCAGTTTGTGTTGTATGATGTTTTTGTTGTTTGCTGTTCGTGTTTGATGCTGTTTGTGTCATGTGCTGATGTGTCATATTGGGGCCCGGTGTGGCAGTGAAACATGTTCAGTGACTGTTGGTTTGTGGCTCTGGGTGGCTCTGTGATAGAGACAATTTTCATGAAACATTTTTTAGACATAGTCCTCTGTAAATCCGGGCCATTTGAAAAGGTCACTTTTTGGTAGGTACCAAAAGGTGTAAAGTGTGTGTGTGTGTGTGTGTGTGGGGGGGGAGGGGGGGGGCAAGTTTACCACCCCACCTCAGCATCTGCCAGACTAGTGGTGCACCTCCTACTGGCTCCAATACAGGTCTCCGCCAGGTCAGGTAGGTTATTGTGGCCTCGATCCTGGTGGTACTATAATAGGCCAATGTGAAAAGGGTGCCATTTCTTCTTAGGCCTTTCAATCGGACATTGCATTCATGATTTGAGGCATTTTGTTCCAAAAATGTGTTTTGCCAAATTAGACCTGCTGGTGGCCAATGTTAAAAGGGTGGTATTTGTTCCTCAACATAGTGTGAATGTGCAAAGTTTGACCGCAATCGGACGCTGCGTTCATGATTTGCCACTACTGCAAACTTTAGATGTGAATCTTAGCCAATCAGGATGGAATATGAAAAACCAAACAGATCCGTCTTCATCACATGACTATAGAGATCATGTATACCGATTTGCGTGAAATTTGGATAAAATGGGAACATAAGTGTGATTACATAAGTCAGCCTCCTGGTGGCACTATAAAAGGCAGATGTGAAAAATGCAGGGCAAAGGTTTTTCCTTGGCCTCTAGGGAGTGCGCATACAAAGTTTTACACAGATCGGTGCAGTTTTAGGTAAAAACACGAAACGGCCTGTAATAGTGCCACCATGAGGCTGATTTAAAAATGTTCAAGTGGCATTTCTTCCTCTGCATAGTGGGAATGTGCGAAATTTCATGGAAATTGCATGCTGTGTTCATGATTTGAGGCATTTTGTCCAAAACAGAGCACTCCTGCAAACTTTGGAAGCCATTTTCAGCCAATCAGGATGGAATATGAAAAATCTGAAAGACCCGTTTCGTTTAATGACTATAGAGATACTGTGTAGCGATTTGCGTGATGTTTGGAGAAAATCGGAGTACTGTCAAAAGATAGTTTTGCAAAAAGCGGACTCCTGGTGGCGCTATAACAGGCCCATGTGAAAAATTTGGGGCAGAGGTTCTGAATTGGCATCCAGGGAGTGTGTGTGCACAGTTTTGCTCAGAGCTGTACACAGAAAGACAGAATGACACACGGACGGACGGACGGACGGACGGACGGACGGACGGACGGACGGACGGACGGACGGACGGACGGACGGACAGGGTGCAAAACATACTCTCGCCATGCCTTTCGGCCTGGCGGAGACAATAAATATTTTCAAAAAGTAGTGAAAATAGCAGATCTACAAGCTCACAACCTGTCGCATCGCAATGACAGTTTGTAGGCATAAAGTGTGAATAGATGTTGATCAGAATTTGGAATGCATTGTGTTATGTCTACCTCCTGATATGGCTTGCAATGCCACAGGCAATGCTAGGAGTATTTCTTTCCCCCTTCCATAAACCGGTGAGATTATGATTCTGCACGTATCGTCAAATCAATGACAAAATCCGACCCAGCCACTGATCTAAAAGTACAATTAGCGCTGGCTGTACGCTGAGGGCACTGTGTCTTCCTTGTGATGGTGGGGAGCCGCTGCAAATAATCTCAAGGCACATGTTGGAATGCACAAGGTCATATAGACAACTATCCCTACAGGACAGAGCAATATAAAGGGACACCGTGTTCCAATCTGGGATGTTGACTTACAAATATGTTGTATAACCATCTCACGTTTGACGCTTATTAGCATCTAAATGCCCCCGGGTTAGCGAGACAGCTAAACAGTCTGTAAATGGAAACCGCGTGTGGCGCTGCGAGGATAGCAGTCTTGTGTTTCCACACAGCGATGCCATACAGTAATTGTCGTAGTCTCTCATACAAGCTATAGCTGAACATGCAGCTGCACAAATCATAAGGCCACACACTAACTTTTAACATTAATTGAATAGTGTAAATCCTTCGGGGTGTAATGGTAAGGATCCCAGTGATTGCTTTGCAAACTATAATCACGCAAAAAGAGTCGTTGTAACTTAAGGGTACACATCAAAGTGCTCCAGATGTTCGGAGACTTCTGTTCAGTTGTGGCATGTGCATGGCAGGGAGCCAGTCAGGCAGTTTGGCCCCTGCTGGCAAACATGAAGTACAAAACACTGGGGGGAAAAAATAAAAATATAAAATAAAGTTGGAGACAAATACTTGACACGGAGGAGATGGACAATGCAGCAGCACAGAGAAACAGAGAGAGAGAAGGAGAGATGGAGGGAGGAAGAGAGAGAGAGAGAGAGAGTGGGAAGAGATGACAGTGTAAATCTCTCTGTGAGCATGTAGTCTCCTCCATAATGGAAATGGTGAAAATGCATTTTCATGATTCATGGTGGGCATTTCCACTTATGGTCTGCAAATCATTAGAGCGCCAGACGTCATATTTCTGTGGTCTAAACGATGGCTGAAATGCTCAAATGCTGCTTTGGTCTGGAGAAGAAAAAAAGTGTGTGTGTGTGTGTGTGTGTGTGTGTGTGTGTGTGTGTGTGTGTGTGTGTGTGTGTGTGTGTGTGTGTGTGTGTGTGTGTGTGTGTGTGTGTGTGTGTGTGTGTGTGTGTGTGTGTGTGTGTGTGTGTGTGTGTGTGTGTGTGTGTGTGTGTGTGTGTGTGTGTGCGCGCACGCGTGCATGCGCGTGTGATTGGGGGAAGGTTATAGGGTTGAATGACTAAATTGACACATAGCTGGCAGGAGGAGCGCAGGGCACAGACTCAGACTGTTTACCCACTGAACTGGCTCCTGGCTGGCAACCAGCAGATACAACACATTACCAATGGAACCACCAGAGACCACATACTGTGGCAAGGCTAGCTCAACGCGAAAGAAAGGGATAGGTGTGCTTAAAGCCAGGGTGCCCGCATGAACCCAAAAAAAGTGTTTTGTTTGAGGGTGTCACAAGCAGGCTTTCCAGTGATAATTGTAACAAGAGCAGGGATTTAGGCGGAATATTCTCTTCCAACAACACATATCTGGGGATTATGTTTCTCTTCATGTCGTTGGCTGTAACGATGCCGTGGTTACCTCCTGCAAGCTCCTGTCTCGCTGGGGCCGCCACATCAGCACAGTGGTTCATTGAAACCCCTTGGCAACGTCCTAGTAACCTTAGCACACGCAGTGGTGGGAAAAGTACTCACATCTTTAACTTGAGTAAAAGTATCGATACTGCCAAGTAAAAGTCCGGAATAAAAAAGTACAAAAGTATTGGTATGAAAATAATAATAATAATAGAAAGTAGTCATTATGCATAATTTCACAGGTTTTCAAATGCATAAAAAATATTTTGGAAATAGCAGATCTACAAGGCTATTTTCAAATGGCCGAAATGTATAGGGCTGAAGTGGGTAATGTATGTTTTGCAATAATAATCAAAATCTACAAAGTAACTAGTAACTAAAGTTTTCAAATAATTGTAGTGAGTAAAAGTACAATACTTGCCTCTAAGATGTAGTGGAGTAGAAGTAAAAGTATTGGAAATTGGAAACACTCAAGTAAAGTACAAATACCTCAAAATTGTACTTGTACCATGTACTTAGTTACTTTCCACAAACACGCTGCTCGCGACCACACGTATATGAGCACACGGAGTGCACGCGCGTTCGCACACTTGGAAACGACACCACGCTCGCATGCTAACATATTCCTGACAGGACTGAACTGAAGCCAAAACTCAGCGCGCACATAAACAGAGGGGGGGGAAGGAACATCTGTTGTCTTCATTAAACATTTAGCAAAAATATTTTAAACGCATTTTGTAAGCACCCACGTTTATTGAATAAACATTATGAATAATTATGACGGATGGAATAATTCTTTATGATGAGCATTTACATATTTTCAAAGTCATTAGGTGGTGTGATAAAGCATGTGTGACCCTTTCCAAAACTTCTGTCTTTAAGTTGTGATAGCTGTCTGTTAAAAATGTGTCTGAAGGACCCAAGAGGTAACCAACCATTGGGGACTATGTGCATCTGCTTAGCCGGGGTTTAATTGAGCTGTGATTGCTCCCGCAGTGCACAGAGGACAGCCAGGTTAGAATGCTAATATGCTCATTCCAGCCAATAACGAGGAACATAAATCACATTTTATTATGAAAACCGTAATGACTTCGAGAGATGTGAAAACATTGGTGCCACGTTTTTTTTTTTGTTGCTTGGTGCTCACATCTCTTCCCTCCTCTTTCAACGGGTCCCTTGCCTAAATCTCAATCTTTCTCTTAGTCTCCTCTGGTTTAATGTTCAGTTTCTCTTCATGCCTCACTATTTATCCATGCTGAACCTCTGCCCTCGCACCGCTCTGATTGGTGGAGAGCTCTGTGAAGCTTGACATCACATCCTGAGCCTGGCGGGGCACTTTTCCGCCGCTGCATCTGGAGAGTGGGTAATTTATTTGCCTGTTTTCTCCTGCGAGAGCAGAACTCAAACAACCCACAAGAGACTAAAAGAGAACGCAGGAAACAATAATACCCACCGCCATCCTGTAATGATGTAGAAATAAAGATGCACAAGAGGTGTTTTGTGAATATCACCATTTGTTTTCCGTTTGTGCTTCACAAACGTAACAAAAACACTTTTAAATGTCTGTCTGACTCACTCAGACATTCTGAAGTGCTTTGCCTCTTTTCCAGGTGTGAACTCACTGGGCCTGTGCTAAGTGCTGCTAAAAAGCCCACTTATGTGACTTTGCCTCGCCTGCTATGCAATCTCTCATCTCTGTGTCTGAACGGCTGAATCACAACCCCATTCTCCTGGCTCAGGTTTGTCTACTCAGCCTCACAGTTTGCTCTGGCTGTAAAAACACAGGTCTACTCCTCTCTGCCTCTTGTCTCAAAGAGGCCCTTCTCTCCCTGACTTGTAGGCCTGTTCTCTGTGATTGCGATCTTCCTGCCTATTGCGGTGCCCATGTATCCTGGGCTTCTCTCCGAGTTTTATCGCCCACCACCGCACACAGGATCCCTGGACAAAATATTCAGGCAGCCCACTTGTTACCATTTCTGTCGGGAGGTGTCAGACTGCGGTAGACAACACACAGACAAGACACTGCAAACGCACGCACGCACGCACGCGCGCGCACTCACATGCACACGCACACGCACACACACACACTCTGATACTGATGAGTCCCAGAAGCATAAGTTTGCCATTATGCCATTATGTTTGCCTTAGCTTGCACAATTATGCAAACACCAATCTAACCATATGGCTTTACCATCTACAATTGTATTCATAAGCAATAGACCATGTAAATATCTGCTTCAATTATCGTCTCAACTCAAGGGCATCTCTATCATATGCAGAGGGCGACAAATAAAAGGAAAACCTGAACAAATGAGTTGAGAAACACGTCAATGCAGATGCTTCCGTACATGAGAACTGCAAACAATTAGGAATAGCACACAATAGGAATATATAGGAATATATGTTGTTAGAATTGTGTTCCTTCCCCCCAGTATGGTTCCAGATACACTCAAGTCTCAAGCTGCTGTTATGTCAAGCTACTGTTCTGGTGGCTCATGGTGGCCCAACATCTTACGAAGACACTTTACTGTACCCCACACCTACGCCGCACCGCTGATCTGACTGATATGCCCATATATGGAGATCTCATATCTGTCAGTCCTTGTCCCTTTAATGCCCATATACTGTATGGAGATCCCTGATGTCATCAGTATATGCCCATATATGGGCATGCCCCCTTTTGTGCCTATATATGGAGCTGACTGATTTGTTTGCTGATGCCATGACGACACAACGAGGTTAGACAACACATTCCATATTAGGGCGTAGCTGCATTGGGAACTCCTTATATGGTTATGGCTGAGTCATGGTGACATAGAGCGTGACGTCATAGGCCCGCTGGCCCACCGGTCGGTCCTCCCTTAAGCCAATTTTAATGTAGGATATTGTTATACTTTTTTCTTTTAATTTATCACCCATCTGTATCTGTATGTCCAGTGGTGGTATGATAAGGCACAGTAGAGGTTTTAGCATCCCACAGAGCTCCTGCCAGAGAGCTGCTCTGCATGGGGTTCAGGAACTATTACTGCTTTCTTCAGCAGTAATAATAAAAGAATATCACACGTACAATAGGAAATCATTGTTCTCCATGCATCAGAGAGAGAGAGGGAGAGGGAGAGGGAGAGAGAGAGAATTAGAGGAATGAGTTCTGCAGACACCATCTAAGTGTAATTCAGAGACTAGCACACAGCAAAATGGACGTGCTTCTGCTGTGCACACCCTGTGCAGAAGCAGGTTGTGTTTGGATGTGGGTTTGATGTGGATTTGATGTTCCTGTTGGTGTTGTGTTGACTGTGTGTGTGTGTGTGTGTGTGTGTGTGTGTGTGTGTGTGTGTGTGTGTGTGTGTGTGTGTGTGTGTGTGTGTGTGTGTGTGTGTGTGTGTGTGTGTGTGTGTGTGTGTGTGTGTGTGTGTGTGTGTGTGTGTGTGTGTGTGTGTGTGTGTGTGCGCGCGTGCGTGCTGGCATGCAAAAAAAAAAAGTTTTGATGGGATTCACTGAGAGCGGCTGGCAGAGAAGGTCTGCATCCTGCTAGGAGGACAGACTGATCCAGCCCCACACACACACTGGCGGGCAGATGCACACCAACCGATGCCAGCTCGTCCTCCAGAGCCCAGCTAGAGATAGCTGTAACATGGCTAAATCTGCTCCTGCATTATGGCCTCATTCAGTATGCACTGTTAGATCCCTTCCTCTTAATCTCTTCTGGAAGCAAACTCAGGACGTAAGTGGATGGACGCCCAGTGGAGGCGGAATCCAAACTGACCAGCGGCCAATGACTGGGATCCCTCATGCAGACAGTGGTCATCCGTTCCACTTGTTTTATTAGACTGCCATACAGTTAAATTCAAATATGTCCGCTAATATGGTCCCTATAACCTCAAACGGCCCATTTCACTCATCCTGACTCATCCTTTATTGCAGTGCGATGGAAGGGAACAACACTGACTCCCTCTGCTCATCTCTCTTCAACTCCCACTCATTACACAGAGTCTGTGATTTTATCCAGGATAAATATAGTTGGAGACACAGGAGAAGACTCCACCCTCCCCCCCATTTTCCAAAATAGTTCCTGCTCCCAGCCACAGTGAAGCATCGGCTGAAAAATATGAGTGAAGTAAGACTCGCAGGATGGCTACATCTGTATAGGTGCACTCCCGGGAGTCGCAGCGATGCAGCGCTCGGCGCCAGCGGCTATCATGATACCATCAGCTGGCTATTTACAATCAGCGATCGATGCTGGCGGAGCAAATCACTCATTTAGGGCGTATCAGAAAACGCTATCATCTCGTTTGTTGTGGTTTGCAGTTGAAATTAGTTGAGGGATTCTGGGATAAGACTGTGATGGGGGATTACGTTGACAACATCATGGGGATACTTGTTTTTGACTCTTATGCGTGCGCCAGTGAAAGCGCCTCTGTGTGCCTGATTTTTCTGCATGGTGTGCGTGTGTGTGTGTGTGTGTGTGTGTGTGTGTGGGTGTATGGGGGGGGGGGGGGGGCGGGGTCTTTGATCCATAACCAAACAGCTCTCTCCATCACAGATGGTGCAAATATGGATGCCAGCATGATGATTCCTCCAACCCCAGTGGGAGCCAGAATGATTGTCTGAGATCTTGGAAGCACTAGAAGACAGAATGAGTCACACATTAGACTTGTTAACGAAGGACAATGAGACTGACACACAGCTGTCTCATCTCATATCTCTGAAGCATGCAGGGAACATTCAAAAGGAGGGCTGCGTCACGGATACAGCCAAAAACATGTTCTGGCTGGAGAGCAAGGCTCACGCAGAGCCATGTTATGTCTGAAGGCTTGGGCATGGAGACGTCAGATGGAACACTAGGGAGGGGAAATGACTTAACCCATTAAGACTGATTCTACGAATGCCCTCTAAATCAGTAGTTCTCAAACCTTTTCGTGCCAAGGACCCCCAAAGTGATGTATATTTGGCCGTGGACCCCCATCTGAAAAGGTTTTGTGCCAGGGACTTCCAGAGGAGAAGATTTGTGTTAAAAAACTTGACTTGAAGATGTACAAGCTCACAGCGGGGTACAAAGTGACAAGCTGTGAGCTTGTATATCTGCTAGTTTTGAATAGCCAACCCTTAAATCTTTCTTATGGGTTAATGTTCATTTTCTTAAAGTTCAGACCAACCGTCAGTCTACTGTGGCGGTTTTGAAAGTTCTCTCGCTTGACGTTCAGTCTATACAATTCTAAGAACAGCGTTATGAAAATCAATGTTACCCCGAGCTCTGACATTTGATACGATCAGGGGTGACATTGGATTTGTTTGGAGAAATCGCATATCCTTCACTGTGACCAAGACATTCGGAGGAGAAGAAATAAAAGGTTACAGTGCTAAATCAAAATGTCTTCGCTGACGTTTAGCATCTAATGGCAGCGCTTAAACGTGTTTTATCTGGCCCATCGACACATTCACATCTAGTTACTGCTACTGCTGGATGACTTGGCCGATCTATGATAGCTGTCTGCCAAGACTCTGGCCAATATCACTTAGCATTTACAGCTTGGATATAAACACAGGGAGAGATGAAACCATATCTCATACTGGATTGGGGCGGAAAAAATTACAGCAAGCAGTGGTTTACTGTAAGTGCTCTCACCCTCACCCCATGTCTCTCTCTCTGTGTTCTGCGTGCTTGTGTTTGTGTATCAGAATTAAAACGACCCACCCTCGCAGAGGGGTGAGACTCATAAGCTAGGGTCACTGACAACAAAACAGAGCCCTTCCTCTGCTGCGTTCACTGAGGTCATTTTATAGTGTATTTAGGTGGAAACTCAAACATTCACTGTTGATGTTATGAAATTTACGGCGCAGGACGCAACATCTATCACGTATACTGTACAGTTAGCGAACGCAGCGCCGGAGTGTGGGATTCGGATTTCGACACTCACTCCTTTGGCCTGACGTCTACTTTCCTTGGCAGAGAGGGAGGGAGAGCCACAGCGTTTTTTAGAAACGCTCGCCGATCGAGCGCGAGGGAGTGTAGAGAGACGAGATGTTCGACTTTCACCGCAAGCGAGCTTAGCCAAGAGCACTTTAATGTTATTCCTTTCTCTGTCTTGGATTACCAGGAGACCATCGTAGGAGTTACAATGTCCTCGTGCCGTGACCTTATAGGAAACATGTTGAACGATTTTCATGTGGTTCCTCATATGAGTTACATTATTCTACTCCCCGCACACAGGGGAATCCTCCCCTCCACCACTTCATAGCCAGTGCGGTCGAGGCCTGTGGTTAGATGGCTCTTGTCAACAACACTCTCGAGTCATGTCTTTAATGTCTCCTCGTCTGAAAAGAGCACAAGATATTGCCATAAAGCATGAATTAACAGGACAATAATAATGACTGGGAGGTGTAATGAGATGCTGCAAATTACGTCTCATTGTGTTCCCCCCGGTAGGGTCATTAGGCAACATCCCATGTGATCGCCGTGGCCCTCTGGAAGCGCCACATAATGGCGGAGATCACACAAGTCAAGCACATTTCAGGGTTCATTTAAACAGCGCATGCAAAGAATGTGGAGCCGAGCTCTATTGAGACTTAATGATAAACGCCTGGCTCCCCTTTATTCTTGGTGGAAATGGATTACTTTAAAACAATCCCATTTATGACTTCATAAATATCATTTGAAATGTCAATTGGTCGTGACGGGCATGAGTATGATATTCACAGTCCGGGGTTCACGCGTCGAAGTGAGGGGTGCGCGCGCATGCACACACACACACACGCACACACACAGGCTGTAGATGAAGGCACACACACACACACACACATCACACTAACACTGCTGAAACAATTGCCATTGTTACAGTTTCTGGACAGGGAACTGGGCAAGTGTCTCAACTAGCCAGGGCTTTTTAAAAAGGTGCAAATGGAAGCAACAGCAGCGCGCGTACTGTACAATACATCTCTCTGGTGGAGCGCTCAGTCGTTCTCTAATGAGGCCCGGGTCTAAACCCTTCCTTTAGACTGGGCTGGGGATCAGAGCTGACCCCACGGTCCCCAGTCACATTTAATTACCATTCTAGCTGGACAGTCAGCCAACTAGCCTTCGCTCGCCCAGTCCCGGCCCAGACCCGCGGCAGCAGCGCAGCAGCAGAGCGGCCTTAGCGACCGCCGCCGTGACATTTTGAGAGATAGCAGCCGCACGGCAGTCTGGGGTTTGGACCAACTGTCTTTCTTGGCCCCGGGTAGTGGTGGGGCCCTGTAATATTCAGCACATTTTCTACACGGCTAATATCTGCTGGACAGAGTCTGAGCCAGTGAAAATACACTCATTTCCAGCTAGGCCTCGGAGCTGGTTAGCGTCCAGATCTTTTTGACAATTTATGGAACAAATGTGTGAGGGGGAGAAGTGTGTGTGTGTGTGTGTGTGTGTGTGTGTGTGTGTGTGTGTGTGTGTGTGTGTGTGTGTGTGTGTGTGTGTGTGTGTGTGTGTGTGTGTGTGTGTGTGTGTGTGTGTGTGTGTGTGTGTGTGTGTGTGTGTGTGTGTGTGTGTGTGTGTGTGTGTGTGTGTGTGTGTGTGTGTGTGTGAGGGAGAGTGGGGTGTGTGTGTGTGGGAGAATGAGGTGTGTGTGTGTGCGGTCATTTCTTTGCAACGTGTGATGTTCATCTGAATGCTGCAGAAAGAGATTGCATACTGCTTTTCAGTGCAATAAATCATAAGACAGATGAGAAAAATGACCAGATTCAAATCTATATTTCTTGCTGAGAGTGCACTATTAGTGTATAAGACAATCCATTGCCATATTTAGAGTTTTGGGAGCTCATATCCATCATGGGATGTGAAAGGTGTTAACTAAATGGTTTTAAATGTTAGATCCAGTATACAAGTCTATTATATTATCTAGACTACAATTCATACTGTACAGTGACCATAAACACAGTGAGCTCATAACATCCACATATGAGTCATACGGTTTTGTAAGACCATACACACCATAATTGTTCATATTAGTATAATACAAATGATAATACTGTATGCATTATGATCCCTTTGATACATAACAGTACCACTGTTCTACACATTGGTCAACATTTCTCATGATTGAGTAGAAATATCATGATTTTATGAGCTTCATGAATATCAAATGTGGTGCCTTTACCACCACTTTAACCCCTTAAGCCCTATTTCACAATAGCAAAATTAGCCAATTTACTTAAGCTTACAATGCGTTGTGAAAATGGTTAGGAGACCTATTTTTGTTTTGGTTTGATTCTTTTTAATTTTAAGGCAGCCATTGGAGGAGCCTTTACTACCATGTACTGCCATATACTACATGTTGATATTTCGCTGCAGATATGAGGCCAGGGGGTAGAAACCTAATAATTTTTATTTGCATATATTTGCATAATGAACAAAAAGTATAGTTTTGCTTCATCAGTGAGTTACATAAGCACACATTGATGATGAAACTCATTTCCATAATCTCCATCTACTATAAGGCAAGGATACTGTTATAATACAATACATGACAAAAGACAACTGTATTCTAACTATAAACCATGGGTCTTCAACAGGGAGTGCCGGACCCCTAGGGGGTCCTCAGAGTACAGGGGGGCCGCCAAATCTTTTTTTAACATTAACCACTTGAACCCTAGCATCCCTATTCTGGCGGGAACATTCACAGAAAATAGCAGATCTACAAGCTCACAACGTGTCAGTGTAGCAGTAGCAACCTAATATCTCCCCAACCAAGGGGGAAGTGTTGGCTTTCAACGTGGGAAAAGCCCGGGTTCGATTCCCGGGCGTTACATCAGTTTATCCTTGGTCTACAGTATGTTGTACAACAAATGCAAACAGATTAACACACTCATTGTGTGCGCATGCACACACACAGACACAGACAATAAAGCCACAATATGTGTGGGCTGCCGTTTCAAATAGCTGTTATTGAAATACGTGGTGTATTAATAATGTACAGGAACAGAACAAATGTCAACTTGTCTCTGTCAGTCTCTCAGCCGCTACGGCTGAGGTCTGCTTCAAACTGCTGCGGTTTAGATTCTTCTGTGAGCTTCCAGGATGGTGGACCAGCGTGAGTTCGACCAAAGTGCTCAGTGCACGTTTCTCCAAAACACTTCTCTCCATGTTCAAGCCATTAGGAAACACTTAGTCTGAATCTGTTTAGTTGTTTTTGGACACATCGCAAGCGGCCCACATTAAAAAGGAAATTCACCGTGATCAATACGGCCCATGTCTGCCTGTCAGCATGTGAAAATCGATTCTGTCTGCTGAAAAAATATCCTCCTTTTTTATTCAAAGACGTCTGGTGTTTGCGGTGATGTGCCAGATGATGTTGTAATGTTAGGGAACTGTGAAACGAATGAAACCAATCGGTTCCCTGCCTCTGGTCAAGATGGATGGCTTCCCGGTCCATATACGCCCCTACTACGCTCATTGAAGGGACTGGAGAACGCCAAGCCCCACTCTGCTCTCTTTCTCTCCCATGTCTCTCCTTTTATATCTTCTCCTTTCTCCCCCCTCTCTCTCTCTCAGCCAGTGTTGCCAGATTCTGTGAGAGAAACAAGCAACCGGGTGTAGGAAAACAAGCCCCAAAAAAGCGACTATGGGCCACATGAGCACTTTAAACATATGCATGAGCTATTTGAAAATAGCAGATCTACAAGCTCACAACGCGTCGCGATGCGACGCGTTGTGAGCTCGTAGATCTGCTATTTTCAAATGCAATCTTGGGGGGGAATTATAATAAGCATATCTGGCAACACTGCTCTCAGCCCCGTTTTCCTACCCATCTCTTTCCCTCGTTTACCCCCTCACCCTCCCTTGTCTCTCCCTGTTCCTGTCTCTCTCTCTCTCTTTCGACTCTCCCTTCTCATGGTCTCTACTATTCCACCTCGAGCTGCTGGAAATCCCCATGTCAGTTGAAAGGCATCCCCTCACTGGCACTCAGCACCCATTTCAGACAGACATGTAATTCGGACCAGACTGAACACAACAAAAAGTCTCAATCTTTCAGCCACTGTAAAATGACTACTGACATAGTTCGGTGGTGGGGGGGGAGGAAATACTCAGACAGGGAAAAATGTTTATGCTTGGCAGACTGGAGAAACTGCGAGCGTGGATTAGTGGACACTGTTTCAGCGGGCGAACCGTCGGGGTTTCATGGGATTGTGCTTACTGGTCTTGACAGGCCTGGACAAGGGAAAGCAAGATGTTTTCTGACCAAATAATCCCTGCATTTAGCCACTGAACAACTACCTTGGTTTAGGCAACAATGAACAATGTAATGTAATGCTGGACCGACTGAGTGAACGTCGGTCTATATGAAATTGACTGTGTGGATGCTGGGAATTGTACTTTATCACCACATTGTTTTTGTTTCTTATTATTTCTTAAGAAACAGACAAATTGCAGATAACTCAGTTGCAATACTAACAGTAGGCCTACCTGGGGGGAAAAAAGAATGAGACCACCATCCAAACTGTAAGTATGCCAATGTTATTAAAAATGTTGCTAGGGCAAGGCCAAGGGCCATTTATTTTTGTCTCCATGATTTGCAGAGTCCTATTGTCTCAAGGTCTACAGCATGACTACATTATGCGATGATAGTTAACATCCCAGCCTCCTTCCATTTGACCAAGGCTCCATATTATGCCTCTGGATGGCTGTCTCCACCCTCCAGAGTCAGGTTTACGAGCCTAGCTGTTATGCCCCAGAGGTATGTTTTGTCTCGGCGTCTATCCCCTGTTTCGCTTTTTAGCACTCCCTGTCAGAAAGGGGATATGTCATTTCCCTCTGTAAATCAGAATGGAACGTTCGCTTCCCCTGGCAACACATGTTTTACCTTTACGGAGCTGATGAAGGTTATAGCCCCTCAGTCATCTTAATATCATAGAGTGCGACATTCATATATACACACACAAATTCCCAGGCACAGGCATAGACATAGATACACCCGCTCGCGCACACACACACACACACACACACACACACACACACACACACACACACACACACACACACACACACACTCTTCTGCAGCTTCTACAGCTTTCTGCTTGGCGGGAGTGATATCAGGTGACAGCGCTACAGGCCTTGCGATGGCGTCCCATAGTGAAACTGTGAAATGTTATTATTTAGTTCCTCACCACTGGTCTGTGACGCTATGAAGGACGGCGGGGGCGTACGGAGGAGGGGCCCTGGGTTAAACACGTGTTGACGAAGGCTTGCAGAGCGCCTTCGACTTTCCAAAAAGACCCATATGTGATTCAACTGGTGCACGGCACTTCCACTACAAAGGGAGCCAAATACAATTTGAATGTTTTTTTTTGCGGGAAAAAAATACAAACAAATCATTTCCCGAGGTGTATAAGTCAAGTCCGCTATAATGATGTTCGCCGCTTTCAAGTTTGAATAACATTACTGTAAATCTCACTCAAAGTTAGAATACGATTATAAAAAGAGAGAGTGTGTGTGTGTGTGTGTGTGTGTGTGTGTGTGTGTGTTACTCCATGAAAGGCAGGTATCAAAAAGAGAAGAGAGCTCTTTGAAGCCACAGATTTTTTGGTCTCATCACTCATATAATACCAAAGAAAATAGAGAGTGGTTAGACTTTGCTTTTTCTTTTCTTTTCTTTTCTTCTTATGTTGCTTCGTGATCAATAAGTCATAACCCAAAAAATACCATGGGCAAACTGCTTTGCAATAATTAAAAAGCCTTTATAAATGGGCTTAGCGCCTTTCAACTCGTATTCTTCTCCAGGGCACTGAGGAAGACTGTGAGTTAAAAGGCATTGAAACACTTTTTCATTTTTTGCAAAGCGTGTCTTGGTATTTTTTGGGTTATGATTTATTGATCACAAAGAAAAGTACAAGTCTATCCTCTCTCTCTTTTTGGTCTTATTATATAATTATAAATGTTCTTTTTTTTCCCAGCAATCTTTCACATTATATTTTTTACTTGAATAATTTTCCATTAGCCACAAGTGTTTGCTTGAGCTCAATGGCCCTGACTATGTATTTACTTCAAGGTGGAATTTCAGTCCGAGGACAGGGCCAGGGCTTCCATGTCTGTGGAGGAGTGCGCTGAAACAATTACTTTAACCATTAAGGTTGGTATAGGCTTACACTAGAGCAGTGATTAAATTAATGGTTAGGAGAGGGGGAGAGGGAGGGGCCAATAGCCTAACGGCCAATTACACTAACCCTAAACCACTGGACCACATTTATACCTAATGACTACTTACTCACAAATTACACAACAAAGGAGTAGCACATTGAGAGACACATGGGAAACGATACCCCCCCCCCCACCCCCGTTGACATATTGTTGTAAAACTAGCAAATCTCCCGCGTTCTGGTGATTTAAATACATTTAACATTGTAGGCACCGCTCTGAAAGATGATTGCTTCCTATGGCATGTGTGAGGCAGACCCCCCCCCGACACTCACCATCTTGAACACACACACACACACACACACACACACACACACACACAGTACACAGTACACACACACATGCGTGCACACACTTATTTTCACAAAAATGTGCACCCTTATAGGGAAGTCTAATTGCTGAAATATGGTGTTCATTAAACCTAATGGGCCCCCTTTTCAACCGCACACACCGCGCAGTGCGGTGAGATGGCCTCACCTTGTGCCCCTGCTCCACACATGCACAGAGCGAGGGGGTTCACAATAATGGAAACAGGGTGCTAGTTATAGGAGACATTTTAAGTGCACAATTTAAAGGTCTGTAACTAGATACGGGGAAACGCACAGTGAGGGAAACACAGCACTGAGTCCTCCTCTCCCACAGAGCGCCCAGAATTACAGCCGTGAAAAACCCTGTAATTTGTATTCACACAAGCAAATCCACAAAGACTCCCATTTTCCTTGTAAATCTGAGCTTGGTTGGAGCAAAAACAGTGGGACAGAGTTCAGGTATAAAGTCATCTTTATGCAAAACACCATCCATAATATGATCGCAGTCGGTGTAATTCAGTATGTGCATGCACGTTGTACGTGTATGTTAAATCAACACAGATGATTTTACTCAGTATGTACTGTACCGTATACTGTATACTGTTTACAGTATGCATTCATCTGTTCGTCTGTCTGTCTATTTTTTCTTTCTTTCTACCTGCTCATAGAAGTGCACATGTCTTCAGTTGTTTTATGCTGTATGTCTTTGGACGGGAAAATAATGCATTAGCGGAGCACTGATGTCTCTTGTTGCAGCTGGTGGGACAGGGAATGAGCGATCAAGGAGTTAATGATGTGCAAACCAACTCTGCTCGCCCCCCGTTAGTCTGCTATATAGCCTGGCCCAGCTTGGCCCAGCTTGGCTAAGGAAACTGCAGCCATGGACAGAAACTGTGCCAACATACCGTCGAGGAGGTCAGAGGGAGGGAGAGAGAAAGGGAGGGGGAGGTGCCGACAAATAATGATAAACAAACAAACAAGGCTCTTGTTTTGATGGATTGATAGAGCATAGTTGCCCTTTTATTATAAATAGCGCTACTAAAAATAGGGCCGTCAATCCATCATTTCACAAGTGTGTTTGCATTTCAGGGTTGCATTACGGAATATTACATTACATTAAACCGAAAAGGTGATTACAGGCTAGCTGCCCCACGGCAATTAATAGCTTTCATTCTTTGACAGTGTATGCTAGGTGTAAGAGAGGGTTGATTGACAAATCACAAGTTTCTGCTCCTCACATTAAATATGTGCCATATACGCCCAGTACAGAGTACAGACCTGAGTGCTGAATCATCAAATAATCATTAATAACATTCTCTTGAGACTTTGCCACCCTTGCTGCACTAAAACTGCATGGACGTCACAAAGCAGCGAGTAATAAACAGTGGTTCCTGCGTTCACAGACTGGGTGAATTAATCAGTGTTTGGTGTAGGTACTGTATGGGCGAGCGAGAGAGGAGGCGTAGCGCTAACACACCACATGCGACTAGCGATTTATTTCACATCGCAGGCCATAGATGTATGATGAATGGAATTAATCTATTTCTAATCTGTTACAGATCTGGCGGGGGAAAGAATAATGAAAGCTGATCACGCGAGCAAGTCCAGCCAACCACATCAATTAACACCGCGGGTCGTCAGGCTTTCGTCCCTCTGACAGACGCGTGCTAACGCCTTGCTCAGGGGCTGCCGTGCACTCTGCCCTAAAACCGTGGGCGCGAATTGGGTAATATGTACCGTGGATGACAGATTTCAGCCAATGTCTGCTGCAGGGAGACTGTTAAAGCTGACACAAGAGGGAGAGAGAGAGAGAGAGAGACAAAGACAGAAGCAGAGAGGAAGAAAAAAGTTTCCCCCTGAATCAATAATGTACGTTTGCAGTGATTAGTACTCGGATTCATATGATTCAGTCAGACCATCGGCGATGAGGATGTGAGTCACTGGACTACCACGATTGGTGTGTGTGTCTGTGTGACTGTGTGTGTGTGTGTGTGTGTGTGTGTGTGTGTGTGTGTGTGTGTGTGTGTGTGTCTGTGTCTGTGCCTGATGTATATGGTCTTATCTATCGATCTACAGCATAATGATGGACATTTTTCCTGGCAGGGGGAAGAGATTGAACATCAGAGGACAGAAAATCCTCCAGACATTACTGTCTTATCTGAAACCAAGCACACAACAGATGCAGTATTGTCAATACCCTCTATTGGCCTATTTCCATCGATCACTTCAACACACATCACCCAGTCTCAGTAACAATACAAAATAAATAAATGGTAATAGACATACCATATGGACTCAACTATAGAAAATACAGTTCTGGAGAGACAAGAGAAAATAAGTTTGTTTTTTTCCAAGGGGCAGCCGTATAAAATAAAAGGCCTGTTCTCCCGTGTCTGTCCCTGTGCATGGTACTGCTCTGATTCTGTGCCACTGATGTATTCAGCACGGTGATGTGATTGTAAAATCCCATCTCATCCTTCCAGACCCTATAAAAAGCCAGTGTGACGGAGCCAATACTGATGTGTATGACTCCACGGCCCTGAACACGCCACCAGGTGAATGTCCCAGAAAAAAAGACAGAGAACACAATCTTTTTCTTTCCCTTTTTCCTTTTTTTTGTGTGTGTGTGTCTGAACCAAGGGATTCTGTGGCCTACTTCTGACAATGGGAAGAGAACACCCACGGATTCCAGAAATGATGTCAGAGTAATTCCACCCGTATTGCCTTTTGGCTTAGCAGAATGAGGAAGGCAATGGTAGTCATGATGGAGAAAGAAGGCGGGGGGGCATAATGCATAATATTGACCCGACTGGCTGATCCTCTGAGGAATGGAAAATCCCGTACGGCAGATATTTCTTTTACAGTATGCATTTTGTTTAGGTTTGAATTGAAAGGAGACATTCATACTCATTCATACAATGAGATGCGTGGAGCAGCGGTATAGCAGCAGGGCAGGGATAGTGGAGCGTAAAGCATAAAGCTCGGCACAAAGCTCCATGACCTCCAGATGCATGCCTCCATTGTGTCAAGCAGGGGCGCGGGAGAATCGAGACGAGATCAAAGCGTTAGGGGATAATACAGGGACGAGAGCTGTGTCTGAACGTCGTGCCTGATTTATATTCCATTATACTGTACATTGGTGTCCTGTGACGAAAATATCAGATCTACAAGCTCACGACGCATTGCATCACGATGTGTTGTGAGGTAGCCTATAGAAGTGCAGGAGAACCGAGACAAGATCAAAGTACAAGAGAATTATGTCTGAACGTCGTGCCTGATTTATATTCCATCACACGATGGTGTCCTGTGTCGAAAATGGCAGATCTACAAGCCCACAACGAGTGTGACGTGTTGTGAGCTCGCTGACCGTCTATTTTCAGTGTGGGACAACAGTCTGTCGTACAACTAAAGGCCTTTACCGCAGGCATGACGAATAAAATCAATTCCAAAATGTGAATTACAAGGCCCCCAAATAATTGACAAAACACTAAGATTTTGATAAGATAACATATCGTCTCTGTCGGGGTGGAAACCTCATACTGTATGTCAAAAACTGATTCAAATTCAAAAATAGCAAAAGTAGCAGATCTACAAGCTCAAAACGCGGTGCAAAATCTGCTATTTTTGATGCTTTTGTGTGATGCTGTAGTATGATCAAGTAGGGCGTTCATTTAGCAAAAACACAAGAAGTTTAAATTGTGATACCGACTTGAAGTATACTACTTCAGTAACTTATTTCCTTTGATCCAAGCTGGAACACAATCATTTGATTGGATCTGAAAATGCTCAGTGGTCAGATGGGTGGACCGCGAACGCTTTCGAGATTTTCAAGTGGGCCCTGATCCTGAAATGGTTGGGGAAATAGTTCTATATAGGTTTACTATATATTCGCAGTGTGGAAGCTCAGAAAAAGGAACCTTGTTCCAAATAAAAATTATATTGCTTTATCGCCGCAAAATATTCCCGTTCTGTGTAAATGTATTAATCACTAGACAAACAGTTCGACAGTTAGAAATATTGCGGGGCAAACTAATTGCATTAAAAACAACATCAAAGAAATACCAATAAAGGCCTTAAGTATAAATCAGGCTTAAGCTGAGTGACAGAAAAAACACATGTGCAACATGTGCAGCAAATACTGTATGCCAACGTGTGTGTGTGTGTGTGTGTGTGTGTGTGTGTGTGTGTGTGTGTGTGTGTGTGTGTGTGTGTGTGTGAGTGACTGTGTGTGTGCGCACATCTGCGCTTGAAGGTCTTCATGAACAACAGAATCTCTATAGACCTCAATTAGCGGCACTTAGCAAAGCTCTGTAGGCTGAAAGCATCTGAAGTGGACCAAGCGAGGAGAAATTAGAAGCAAATCAAAGACATTTCAAACCCGAAGGAGCACGAGTATGCTTTCATAACCGGGCCCGGGGGTTTAGAATAAAGGTGGACGCGGGCACTGGAGCTTTCACAATGACACAAGAAGCAGTCGCTTGCATTGCATGGTCAGAGGACCACTAATAGGACCCACATCATCACTGCTATGGCAACAGGAGCAAATACAAAAAAAGACATAACAATCAGAAAGAGAATTGAGATCGGGCGATGGAATAATCAGATGGAAAAAATGTTCCTGGTTTGAACTGTATCATGTGAAGTAAAAAGACTAGTTTGTGGTCTACAGAGAGAGAGCATTCTCCCCAAAAGAGCTTATTATCCACATATAGACACATCAATTTGCTACTGAATGACATAGAAGATTGGGGCCAGCCAAGAACTCACAGACGCGCGCGTGTCTGTGTGTGCGTGTGCGTGTGCGTGTGCGTGTTTGTGTACTTGTACTACTACACTTTTTACTACTTGTGAGGGCGAAAAGTCCCCACAAGTATAGTAGAATTTGAGAAATACAGTAGACATTGAGGACAATGTTCAGATTTTTTAAAGTCGTCCTTACACATGCACTGTGATTGTTTTTTTTTGTTTTTGTTTTTAAATAAGTGCTAAATAGCTCTATATTATGTAGAGTGTTTGTTCAATAACAGGGGTCTCACTGTCTCTCCAGCTCTTTATTAACAGAAAATGCAGTTGCAATTGGAAGTGATGATACAAAGAAATGAGCAGACAAAATTGAAACTGGAACACCATAACATTGAAGCTGATAAATTGGTACTCTCTCCTGATTGGATGAAATTGGCAATCCACCTGAAAATTCTGTTTATTAAAGTGCTGGAGAGATGGGGAGACCCCTGTTACTGAACAAACACTCTATAACAATGACTATTATCAGAATATAGAGCTTTAACTTTTTAACAATTCTTTTTTTGTTTCAAGCAAAAAAATATCACTTGCCTTACCTCTAATTTGAACCGTTGTTTGTGACACAAAACGCAAACATTATGTGGCGATGAAGTATTAGTAGATGTTTCACCGCGAATAAAAGCTTCAACCCGTATAAATGAGGCATCACCAAATTAATAGTTTGATGTGGATTTTACCTGTGAAAGTTACCACCCTATGTGGACTGCCACAAGTTCACAAGAGAACCTGACAATGCGTTGATACTCTTTTGCATCTTAATGCTGACCTCATGCACTATACCTGCTGCTAATGTGGATCTGCCGTAGTGTTACCACCTTGCATCTTATGGAGAATGCACAAAAATTCATTTCACCCACTTCTTTATATTTTTGGATTGTAAAGCACGACATCGGCGCACAACTAACTATATTTCAGGGTTCAGGTTAGGATTCAAAATGACAAAACAAAATGGAAAAATTACATTTATAAAGTTGGCATTCTAAAATGTCAAATTTATGTCCTCGCAAGTATAATAATATGAACGGGTGTGTGTGTGTGTGTGTGTGTGTGTGTGTGTGTGTGTGTGTGTGTGTGTGTGTGTGTGTGTGTGTGTGTGTGTGTGTGTGTGTGTGTGTGTGTGTGTGTGTGTGTGTGTGTGTGTGTGTGTGTGTGTGTGTGTGTGTGTGTGTGTGTGTGTGTGTGTGTGTGTGTGTGTGTGTTGCGTGTGAACACACATATGCACACATTGGTTTTAGATCAGTGCAGAGAAAGTTTCCATTATGTTTGACCAAACTGCTAATCTGAGATGATGAAGTGTCATCAGGTCTTTATACTGGGAGGCTCTCTCTCTCTGTGTGTGTGTGTGTGTGTGTGTGTGTGTGTGTGTGGGGGGGGGGGGTATGTTTCTCAATCCATTGGAAAACGTTTTAACTTTTGGTTGCTTACCCCAAAGTGCTGCTTGCCAAGCAAGCTTTGGTTTTCAGGGTGTTTTTCCCTTCTTTACTTTCTTTCTTTCTCTTTTTTTTTATTGAAAGGGTTCAAATGAGCCTCAAACAGCTTCCTTTGGAATGTTGGACCCAAACGTTTATAGTGTGTTTTGGAAATGGTGTTTGTATGGGCCAACCTTATTGCTAGAGGCTGCTGCAGTACACAGTATTTTACAACGGGGATCAACAGGTATTTACCCAGCCTGTCTTTTTTCAACTGAGATCCTCCAGTGTTGATGCTAACAACAAGCTTCCCAAAGCGGAACAAAACAAAACAAGAATAACATCATTTTTCTCATTGTCTCCAAAATACTATCAAATAAAAAAATCTGTTTGCATAACAGTGTGATCATCAAAGACTCCCCGTTTGTAAAGTGCGTAATGACAATGCCATATTTAACTTCCCCAGTTAATACGTTCCTGCAGAACACAGTGTGTGATCATACACTATTTGTTTGTTGCTGCTCTTAAATGAGTCATCCACTGTATTGCACTCTGCCTCTGTGTGTGTGTGTGTGTGTCTGAGATCTATTTAGCTTAGCCAGGCTATCAATCTACATCAAGGAGGCCAGGACAAGCCCTCTCTCCGCTTGTTTCATTGGAAATGTAGCATACTTAATGGGCATTACTCAAAGACTACAGGGTTACATTGCCCTAAGTGGCCAAGATAGAAATAAATGAACTGAAAACGCCAGAGGAAGAGATTAAAAAGCTTAAAGGCTGTTTGGCCCCCAAATAAGGGACGGGAGGAGGAAGGAAAAAAAATGGTTGTGACTTTATTTCTTGCTGCATGCATTTGGTAATGGCGCACATAAACTGATTATTTCTCTGTAATCCTTTAAGGATTAGTGCTCTTTTAAGACTTGACTGTTTGTGATTATACCCCACACAGTCAGTGCTGCCTGCCGCAGCCCAGAACACATGTTTAAGCACTTCATTGAGAGTTTCCATCGCCGCCGACGCTTCCAAGATCAACTAAGATTCAGCCTTTTATTAATTTTTATGGCGTCTAATAAAAAATTCACACAGTATGGCATTTATCTGAGAAGCTAGTGAATGTAGATGTGTGTCACACCACGGCGGGGACAGCCAGGGAGATTCCACAACAATTAAACTTGTTTTTGTTTTATGTGAATGCCTCTGAAATGTCCCTGTCACCCTGAACTCATAAACCAACTATTCTGTCACACACACACACACACACACACACACACACACACACACACACACACACACACACACACACACACACACACACACACACACACACACACACACACACTGGGGAGACAGAGCCATGATGCACCCTGCGGCAAGGAGACGTGGCACACGCATACACGCACGCACGCATGCATGCATGCACGCACACACATTTATAAGGACATCAAAGGCAATTTGTTGTTAAAAATGCCATTTTACCTTTTGATTAACAGTATCCATTTTTAACACTAAAACCCTAACTAACCCTAGACCTAACCACAACCCCCCCTAACTAACCCTAGACCTAACCACAACCCCTAAACCTAAATGATCTCCTAAATGACTAATCCTAACCCCAACCTGAATAATTTCTTAAATGTAAGCGTAAATCTAAAGAGAGAAAAAGAAAATTGCCCTAAAAACTATCATTCTCTTGTGAGGACGGAGCAATGATCATCACAACGTTGATTTATCAAATTCTACTATACTTATGGGACATTTGGTTCTCAGTATAGTAGGACAAGCACACTCACACACACTCACACACACACACACACACACACACACACAAATTATTGTGCCAATTGAAAAGTGATTACCAGCCAAAATGTCCTTCATTTCAGTCATTTTCCTCATCGTTCTGTCCTTTTGAGGACATTTGGTTCTCACAAAGATAGTACAAATGTGCGTGTGCCACCCCCCCACCCCCCAACGAACACGCTTACATGCATGAACTGTGTGTGTGTGTGTGTGTGTGTGTGTGTGTGTGTGTGTGTGTGTGTGCGTGCGTGTGTGTGTGTATATGGCAGACACGTCTCCTTGCCGCAGCCAGGGTGCAGCAAGGAGAAAAATATATACACACGCAAACACGTGCACACGCTCACAGCTACACAACAAGAACACAGACACACACACTATTAATTTAATCTTTTAATATCTTATTGTCTTCTAGTAGCCACGCATGTTCATCGATTGGGCAATCTTAACATGATGTCAGTAATGTTAATAGGAAAATCAAAGTGATCTAATAAATAAAGGCGCCCTAGTGATGTAAGTCTGATCAATACTGTCGAGACAGTAGGTCCACAGACAACCCTAAAACTAAATGGCTTTAATGGTGTTTTGGGAGAAATAACATCTACGGGCAATTTCCCATGGATGATGGATATTTTCCACGGTCATTAAACTGTGTCATCAAACAGTTTTTTATCGGTTTTATCTAATAAACCGTTGGAAAAATTGAAACATTGAAAAAGATGCGTCCTCTGCCATGCAACACTGCAAATCACAAAGCCTTAGCCTACATATCGTGTGTGGATTCGCAATTCACATGCAGTGTAGTTGAGTTAGCCCTCTCTGTTACACTAGTAAAGATATTTTCCACCTTCCTCATCTTTCTAAATAAATAAATTGGTTAAATGAATACGGCTGCGTGGGGTTTGAGGGTGCTGGGTTGAAATCAATAAAAGTATTATTATGAAGGGAAAGGGAATTATTCAGGGAAAGAAGTGGATATAACTTAAGTCATCTGACTTCAGGGACCGCAGCCAAATGACATTAAAAAGAGTCTATTGACTTTATTAAACAATAAGCCGGAGCCTCAGTGGTGTATGAAAAACAGGCCTGCATGGTACCTTGGTTTACCGTTACTCCCAGAGTTAATTTGAATACTGTATGCAGATAAAAGAGTGGGAACATATCTACTTTTGGATTTAAAAAAAACTCTTTTTAATCTCTTACTCGCCTTGTCCCTGTTGCAGTTCTGCTAATCACTGCTAATTTCTTATATCAATAAAATATTGGCTGTGTAATTACTGAGTTCATCCCAGGTTTTTCAACAATAATGTACGAGCCTATGGACCTCTTTGGAGCTGACCGGAGCCCAGACACGATGCCCTGCCTCTCTCACATAATCCCCATTACACAGCTGGAGAGAACAGACGGCTCATACCACGACAATAAGCTTTGCTCAATTTCACTGTACGTGGAGGACCATATTGACTCAATTTTAACTACAGTGTGCAGTGCACAGGCCATTTGACAGAACAGAAATACAGAGGAGTGGTTATTGGATTTGTTTTGTATCTAGTTTGAGCTGCAAATTATTGTGTGAAACAGGCCTTGACATTGGTGCCATGAATTTGATTAATACACTAATCATGTATTGCATCAAGAGCCGTGTGATGATGTCGCTTAGAGTGGAGTCAGGGAAACGGTTGCTTTTGCCAGTATAGCCTACTGTATAGTTATAGAATTATGGATGATATAGTATAAGTTTTAGGAGCTATTTTCCTGAAGAAAGATCGAAAAGCTCAAGTTGTACACGCAACACTAAAGAACAAATACTCAGATGAAAATAGATAATCGTCGTCGGGTGCCAAAAACTGCTTGTTTATAAGCTCACATCGAACATTGAGGTAAGAAAAACAAGCGCTCCTCTTTCGGTTCATTCAGTACGGGCCGTTCGGTTCGGTACGGGGCTGTTCGGTTCGGTACACCGGTTCGGTTTGGTATTTAAACACCCCTAGTGCTTACCTGTTTTCCATGGTGCTTACTATGTATACCTTTTTTTCCACAGTGCTTACTATGGTGCTTACCTGTTATCTGTGGTGCGTATTATAGTGCATGATGGTACAAGCCAGAGCAGATGGAAATGCTGTCATGACAGAGGCTGATTTATCCGGTGTGCATTGATTATATCTTGATGCATAATGTGTCATAACACCCAGCTCAGTTCTAAATTCTTTGACACAGCTAGCCACTGAATCCTCAAACAGCAACGCAAAAACTGCTCAGAATTTACAGACATCCAGAGAGCACTGCAAGCGCTCTCAGAGGGTAATTCCGAACGCATATTCCGAATGTATATTACCTAAATTATCCATAAACATTCCATTTTACAATAGAAAATAGATTGTCCCTTGGGGCGGCGATGGCCTAGTGGTTAAGGCACATACCACATAGGCTCTAACACAGCCTGACAGTGAGTCATGGGTTCGATTCCCTATAGCCTGAAGACCGTTGCTGTGTGTCACTCGCTGTCTCTCTCCCTGTTTCCCGTCATTCTCCACTGTACTGTCCAAAAAATATCTTAAAGAAAATAGATTGTCCCTTCTGAGTGAAGTGAAGAACACACAACCCTGCCAAAAACAGGGTTGCAAATCAATGCTGTTAGCTTTTACTCAGGACAAAATGCCATGGAATGCATTGGTACTGTCAAAGGTCAAGGGAAAGCTTGGTTATATAAAAAAGAAAGGTAACTTTGAAATAAATCTAAATGTGTCTTATTATGATAATATGAGTAACAGTGCTGATTAGAGGGACACATTCAAACAAGGTTGAAAAGATTTTGAAAAATATGAAAAACAGAAAAGATGACATATTTGGACCTTTCGCATACCCATGGTGTTAGCATGACATCACTTGACATTCTACCCGAAATGTACATTACTGTCATTACAAGTTTAAGTTGTTATCATTCACATCAATTGATTGAAATAGTTATACGTCCATTTTACAAGTAGTATTTAGAACTATCTCCATGTTTTCGGTCAGTCCTGTCACATCGTACTGATATGATACTGACCATGATACTGACCCTGATACTGACATGATACTGACCCTGATACTGACCATGATAGGGACATGATACTGACCATACTGACATGATACTGATACTGACATGATACATGATACTGGCATGATACTGACATCAGTATAACTTTTTCATATTCGTAGAAGTGGAAATGTATGTTTCTGGTAGAATGTCTCATATGTCTTTCTGCAGATATGGTTTATTTTTTATTACACGGTCACGGTGTGTGTCAGGTGAAGATCGACCCAGAGGCAGAACAAGGCATGCAGGCAGGCGGGTCAAGTTCCAGTAATATTTATTAAACGCACAAGCTTACAAGAGGTGAGGAGGCAAACAGCAGGACATACAAAGGCAGTAACATCAACTCGATCTGGCAGTAGCCTAGTTCCCAGCCTCACTCATCTGCGAAGAGAAGAGCCTGGTCACAACCTAACGCAGAGAGTGTCTCGGAAGTCCTGAGTGGACAGGATTTCCGTCGTACGTGTTTTCCCCGGAAACAATCTTTTTTGACCAATCACAACACACGTTTTATTCACATTGAATGTTAACAGATTTGTAAAGCATCAACGTCATTTCCTTGGGCGGTACTTCCGCCAAATTCAACCACTTCCACCTAGACAACCAACAGCCCAGGTCTTGCCCAGCGAGATCTGGCAGTGTGTAAGCGGAACAGGCTGATTACTGAAGTGGCCACAGGTGAGCAATTGTCAGGGAGCTGCAGAGCTGATGAGGTAGTGGAGACAGGTGTGGAACTGGGAATGATGTGAGATTGCAATGTGGGAGTGGCTGGAGCAGAAGGACAAAAAGCAGACAGAAAGTCACAGAGAGAAATAAACAGACAGGTGGAGAGACAGATTGTAACAGATCACTCCACACATTAAATTGTTTGATGACAGATTTCTCACAAGACTTACCTTCACTTTGACCATTATCGTTCATAAACACAGATCATATTATTCTTGCACCTTAACTAACGTCCATATCATGTACAGTATATCTGCTGCTATGCTCATGCACCTTATGTTTAAGTTTAACCTCATACATACCGCTCCTACAGTATGTGTAAATATGTAGATACATTATTGTTTTTATTGATCTTTCTCTCTCTTCCCCTTGCTCCCCCTTGCCCCCCTCTTCTACCCTTTATTTTATATGTAAATAACAAAAACGATTAAACTTGTACAAAAACTAATTTCACCCACTGTTTTACACCTGTAAACTTGTGATGTGACAATAAAGTTGATTCTGATTCTGACCATACAGAACATACACAAATAATTGAGTAACTTTTGGCTAAACTTCACTGCATGTGGTTTGTAAGTCATGGACATTTGAATTTAGTTTGTAAATAGTCCCTGTCTTTTCTCCAGGGACTATTTTCAGCAAAACAAACGTTTTTAATCAATGTGCACTTCAAAATGTGTTAGGAAACTCTGCCAAAAAACTAAATCATATTTAGACTGTTGGATTACCCATCTCAATCAAGTTTTAAGTCTGTAAATTGATTTTCACTCCATACTTAAATGAATGGTTGTTGTTTTCAGATTTGCTTGTTGTATTTCTCTTGGCGATTTGTTTAATGAGCAATGTGTTTTGAACTTCTGCTACATTAAATACAAGCAGGTAATTTATACAAGAAACAATTGTAGGACATATTTTTTGCAGAAACAAATGCACGGTTATACGGAAGATATGTTCCTATGCAGAATCTTTGTTGATTTATTTCGGAAAGATCTTTCGCTCAGATTTTTGCACGTTGTTCCACAGTCCACACTCACATCGTGGCATGGGTTTGTGGTCTCAGTCTCACTCTATCACAGTCCACTGCTTTTATCTGGATTTAGCAGCTAAAGCCACAAAAGGTTGACCTGCCTGCCTGCTAAAAACATATCGGTTGAATAAGAACTCACATTTTTTGCAGTACAAAGTAAAAGTCCAATAATCCAAAATTACTTGAGTAAAAGTACAAAAGTATTGGCATCAAAATATACTTAAAGTACTCATTATGCAGAATGTCTTGTTTCACAAGTCTTATCTTATTTCTAAAATGTATAAAAATCTTTTGAAAATAGCTGATTTACATGCTTGTGAGCTTGTAGAACGGCTATTTTAGAATAGCTAAAGTTTAAATAGGGCTCAAGTGGTTAAAGTATGTTTTGTAATAATCAAATTTTACAAAGTAACTTGTAACTAAAGTTTTCAAAACATTTGAGTGGAATGAAAGTACAATATTTGTTTCTGAGATGTGGTGGACTAGTAGAAGTAAAAGCATAGAACATTGGAAATAATCCAGTAAAGTAAAAGTATCTCAAAATTGTACTTAAGTGCAGTACTTGAGTCCATGTACTTAGTTACTTTCAACCACTGCCTACCATCACCCTCCACGCACGCACGCACGCACGCACGCACGCACGCACACACGCACGCACACACACACGCACATTCAACAGTGACATTCCAGGTGGGTTACCTCATTTAATTTTCTGTATCTAGCAGCTTAGGCCTCGTTTGTCCTTGACCCTGCTGCTGCTTGTGGCCGTCCCCTGCCTGTCTAACATACAGTATTTATAACTGTGGATATAGGAGGGACAAGAGGACTCGCACCAAATGCAAAACAAAACACAAAGACTTACCATGATCACACACACATGCACACACACACACACACACACACACACACACACACACACACACACACACACACACACACACACACACACACACACACACACACACACACACACACGGGGTCAGTATCATGGTCAGTATCATGGTCAATATCATGGTCAGTGTTAAATCAGTATCATAGTCAGCATGGTCAGTATCATGTCAGCATCAAACACACACACACACACACACACACACACACACACACACACACACACACACACACACACACACACACACACACACACACACACACACACACACACACACACACACACACACACAGAGAGAGAGAGAGAGTCCATAATTGATAGATTCTCCCAATACTTGTTTTAATTTAAGTTTTATCACAGTGATAGATACATATTCAAAATGCGTTTTTCACATCTTAATGTTGACAATTTGGAGTCTGTGTGCAGTTACAGCTTCATAATTTACTTATAAAAAACAAAGCAGATTTCACACGCACGCATGCACACACACGCACGCACGCACGCACACACACACACACACACACACACACTAGTGCCCGTGGTTTAGTATGAAAGCACGGGAGAGTGCTTTGAAATGTGCTACAACCAAAAATAACATTTTGTGATCCCTGTGAATCAACCTGTCATCCCGTGTAGCTGCAACCTGCTGTTTGAAACATTTCACTACCTAACCAGCATACGTGTCAGTACGTAATGGCTCTTCAAAAACAGGAAATGTATTCTAAGATAACCCTAGGATAACACAACAAAGCCTTTCAAAAGTGTAATTCTGTTCAAGGGTTGTTATTAGTGGTGCTGTTGACTTGGAAGGATTACATCAGCATCCTGAAGTACCTACACGATAATCCTCCCAAGATCCCAGACTAAACTTTTGGATGTGACTGTAAGGTTACGGTGATGACAGGTGATGTTGAGGCACACAGTGTTCATACACCATATATGCAAAATCCCTGTCATACCTGCAGCCCACACACCTAGTTGGGCCCTACCGCACCTGTCAGGTAACATCTGTTCATCTGTCCACACTTTTTCTGCATTCTCTCTCTCTCTCTCTCCCCTCTCTCTCCCTCTCTTTCTCTCCTTCGCTCCCACTCTCACTTTCATATACATGTCCTTTTGATAACCAGAAATCCATAGATCCTTTAAACTTTCAGACTGAGTGTCCCAGTGCATCGGTTGCCATCCTGCCCGATTTAGCCTGATTTGTACTTGGTTCACGCACCGAAAATAGCAGAGCTACAAGCTCACGACATGTTGCAACATGACATGTGTTGATCTAATAGGTCTGCTATTTTCTGTGACGTGTGACTAAGTATACCAGGCCCTGTTGAACACCTGTGATGGTAGTCAGTACTGTTTGCCGTTGCAATGTAAACATGCCTCTCAGAACCGAGAGGGCTTTTAGTTAACTAAATAATAGAGTGTGGTGTGATGTGATAATTGCTGTTTCAACAGCCGGTGTGGTGGTGTACGATAGCATCATACTAGGCACAAAGTATCGATAATTGAATCCCCAACAAGTCCAGGACAGCCCACAACAAACACAGCACTATGTGTAGTCATATAAGATGACATGGGCTCATCACCACTCAAAGGAAAAAAAGAGGTAGGATATGCACATCCCCACAGTTTCTTTAAACACGGTGCTGGACCCAAAAATAATCAAGTGAAGAAAAAGGTGAATGTCCGCACGATAGGCTGCTCTCCCGTCTTTCTTTATTATTTTAACCCATTAAGACCTGGAACGCATCTGTGTCACTATTTCATTTGAGCTAAAAAAGCATTATTTTACACTTTGGCTATCTCTGTGCCACGCTATGAGCTTGTAGATCTGCTATTTTTGAAAAATTGTGAAAATGTGTGCAAATCTTTGAATATATATTGTTAAAAGCGAACATTTTTAACTCTATTCTTTGCTTCTGGGGGGTCCCTGGAACAAAATATTTTCAGATGGGGGTCTGCAGCCAAATGCATATAATTTGAGGTCCTTGACATGAAAAAGTTTAAGAACCACTGATATAGCAACATAAGTTTTTCAGAAAACTGTTTTGCCCATGCAGGGCTTCGTCAAGTGAAGTGTTGATGAAGCCCTGCATGGGCGAAACATTTGGTTGAAATGATAATAAAAAAGACGGGAGAGCAGCCTATCGTGTGCGGACATTCCCCTTTTTCTTCACTCTGTTCCTCTCATCGTTCGAAGGCTCAGTGAACAGAAGAGGATGATATTCCAACCAATTGTCTTCATTTGGCAGCGTAACTCATTGAGGTATCCGTATTTCATGAGTGCTGCAATCGGATTCTTCAGGACTGTCTAGTCCAGGCGTTCCCAAACGTTTTCAGCTCGTGATCCAAATTAGAAATGTGGTGTCTGTCTCCCCAGGGCCGGCTTAAGCCTTCGTGGTGCCTTCGTGGTTCTTCACTCTTTTCCTCTCATCACTGGAAGGCTCAGTGTACAGAAGAGGATGATATTCCAACAAATTGTCTTCATTTGGCAGCGTCACTTACTGAAGTATCCGTATTTCATGAGTGCTGCGATCTGATTCTTCCAAACGTTTTCAGCTCGAGACCCAAAATAGAAATGTGGTGTCTGTCTCCCCAGGGCCGGCTTAAGCCTTCGTGGTGTGCCCGGTGCTTGGACCCGGTTTCGTGCCCCGGGGGGGGTGACGCTTCACCGGCGCGTTTCAGTGTTGTAGCGCTCCTTTAGCTGCCGCTGCTTTTAGATTTCGGCGCTTTTCGCAGATATTTCTGTCTTCTTTCACTTTCTCCACGCCGTTTGGTGCCCCCCCAAGTCTGTCTCCCTGGGACCCAAACTTATTTTGTAAGTTTGGGTCCCAGGGAGACACCACATTTCTATTCTGAGAATAAAATCTACAGTACAAGCTCACAACGTATGCACTGCGATGCATTTTTCTTAAAGACTTGTGAATAAAAATTGTTTTAATTTTTGTTAAACATATTTTTTGGGGGAAACAAGTAGCAACGGTAAAAGAAAAAGAAGGGGAAAAAAGGGCCACAACCCTATGTTTGGGAAACAGGTCCAGTCCAAAAGGCCAAAGCCCCTCAGGCAGGACTGCAGAATGATACTGTGTGGCTTTGCCCTTCCTTTCATCAGCCTTGACTCTGAACAAAGAGATTTGCTGCACTTCACCAGAGATGAGCATTAACACATTCGAATGGTTTCCAATATTATGCTAGCCGACATGCGCTGGATTTATCGTGCCTGATTTTTAAACAGCCCTGCGAGATAAGATACCTCAAGTATAAGCCTCACGTTGTGACCCAACGTGTCCAAAGTTTCACTTTTATGTATTTCCTTTCTGCAGCTCACTCTCTCTGCATCATTTTAATGTTAATATCCACAGCAGGATAACCGTACTACCTGCAGGAGAGTACATTGTAAAGTAGTATTATGTGCACTCTCTATCACTATGTTATTGCTTTTGCCATTACCCTAGACTTCCTGTATTATTTATACCGATTTGGGGATAACCTATACACCTGTCAAACCACAGATTTGTACAAGACCTGCAGTGTGACGTGGAGCTGGGGAGCCAGACGGTGAAATCAATGGGGACGACTCATGTATTCGGTAAACACGCTTTACTTTGACATTTGACGTGCGGGGAGGCACAGGAGGCTATTTGAATGTTGACCTGGTGGCCCTCTGACCTTTTCGGATAGGCCCGGAGGGGGAACACAAGGGCGCTTAGCAGCCAGACTGGGCCACATCAGATCACAGTCTGAAACAAGCTTGTTTCCCAAGCAGTGGGTTCGGGACCCATGTATGGGGCACGGACACATTTTTTATGGTAGGCAGTAAATGTCCCTGTTTCCTACATTTAACAAATATATACGTACATTATTTCAAAAGATTTTGAAAAGTTGAAACAAAACAATCACAACTTTTCATCAATTAAAAACAATTTCAACATTTTTCAAGTATCATTTATTTCACAAATAAAATTACAAAAATCCATTAAGAAGTTCACAACGCGTCGCTTCACGCTGAGTTGTGAGCTTGTAGATCTGCTATTTTCATTAGTTTGGGTCTCGGGCTAATTTCTCCTTTGGGTCTCCGAGCTAAAACGTTTGGGAACCACTGGTTTAAAAGGTCAGGGGTCAGCAAAGGTGACAGTCATGTAAGAGCAAGATCTAACGAGGCAGAATGCTTCCAACGGTGGATGGAAGGTGAACCACTCAAGCCATATACTACGAATAGCGAAAATAGCCGATCTACAAACTCATACCTCCCAATGCCCCCCCCCTGTATGAATGAATGAACCATTGTAAAGCGCTTTGAGTAAGTTTGAGTACTTAGAAAAGCGCCATATAAATGCAATTCATTATTATTATTATTATTATCATACCGTACCGCATGGGCGCGTCTCCAATCTGGATCTCAGACTTAACGTGACCAGCCTGTGACACCATGCAGTCATCTGTGACGTATCTAGGATGTATGAAACCAAATGTGGGCAAGGATTCAGGCCTATCACAGCCCCATTGACTGCCATTGAAATGAAATGAAACTGAAATGTTTCAAAAACGTAGAAAACTTGTGAAAAACTATTTGTGGAGGTACTTGTGTGGCCTACTTGGCAGCGTGCATACAAATCTTGGTTTGCGAGATTGCGATCTATATAGGGCTTTACCACTTAAGTCCTATATAATTTGTACAACAAATTGTGGATTGTGAATTCTAAAAAAGTGATTTTTTTTGGGGGGGGTCATGGTCAATCAGTATCATCATCATGTCAGTATCATGGTCAGTATCATGTCCCTGATCACTACCCATGGTACTGACTATGGTTACTGACTAGACTACGGTCTAGACCAGTGGTTCCCAAACTGGGGGTCAGGACCCCCAGGGTGGTCCCCAAATTATGTTGGGGGGTCCCCAGATGCTTAGGTTAATGTGCAACATTGTTTTCTCACTCAACAGTAAACAAACCAACATATAGTATAAGTGTATACAGGGTATCTGCATATTTCTAAAGTTAAAATTTGATATATTTTAAAGGAGCTACACCATGAATTTAAAAAATATATTTGATATTTAATATCATATGGTGTATGTCCCTCAAACCTTTTTCAAAAGGTTTGAGCCTAAATCATCACTCAGATATACTCATCCCAAGTCAATTGTCTCTGGCTTATACAGCGCTTTCAGCTGCAATACCAAAACGTCCTCTTGGGCAGGGGGGGCTACTGAGCAATTCTGTCTGTTAATACAAAAACATATAAAAATAAATTATTAAAAAAAAGAAGAAATAATTGAAAAATTCTGCATAAAAAGAAGCATCTAAGAAAAATACAAAATCGAAAAAAAAACACTTTGAACATTTTTGAACAATTCCACCAAGTGTTTGAGGTGCCTGTTTCACCCACTTCCGGGGGGCGGAGCCAAAATCCGAGCCCGAAGTATTTGTTCGTAGACCCCCACTTAGGGGGGGTAGAAAAAGTTTCGGAGCGATTCGGGCACTTTTCATTTAACATTGGGTTTGCCATCAATAATGTTTGTGACATCATAAACATTTCCATTCTGAGATCGCCTGTTCAGACACGCCCATTCTGGAAATCCATGAAATGAGAAGGAATGACTGAATTTAAAAAAAAAAAATTTTTTTGGGTACAAGAGACACTGGGGACCCCAAAAAATACAAAAAAACAAGAAAAAAGTGATTTTCATGGTGTAGACCCTTTAAGACCTTTTTAATACCAAATTGGCCAAATCGTGCTGTGGAACCGAGTTAAACTAAATGTAATGCCTACAATTCCAAGTGCTTGTCTCATACCATAGTCATGGTATTGGTACTGTGGTACAGTACTAACTAGACTATGGTAATGACTATGGTTACTGACTATGGTACTGACTAGACTATGGTACTGGCTAGACTATGGTACTGGCTATACTGACTATGGTTATTGACTATGATACTGACTATGGTATTGGTACTGGTACTGACTAGAAGACTATGGAAAAAAAATACTATGGTACTGACTGTGGCACTAAAACGATGAAATTCCAGGCCTGGTCTGTAGTGTGTTTTTTTACCCGTCATGGATACGTTTATAGTCTGTTGTTTTACTCCATTTCAACCTGTCGTGGATCAGTCTATTGTCTGGTGTCTTACTCTGTTTCAACCAGTCATGGATTAGTCTATCGCCTTAAACATGTAGGCTAATATTGCTGTAGGAATAAACACAGAAGCACCCGGGAGGAAGTGGACTAAGAAAGGGGAGGAGACAAACCGAGTTCCTGTTTTACACAAAAAATCACACCCTGTGTGAAGTGGGCGGTGTCTTGCTAGCTAATCACAATACTGAATGGAGTCAACCAATCATGTACAAAAAATTAATACATTTATTGAAACACTCTTTATGATGGAAGAAACCATAACTTAAAAAAAAAAAATGTATAGTTTTTTTTAAGTTATGGTTTCTTATATAGGGCTATGCACATGTGTCATGTGACACTGGCCAATCACAGTCCTGAATAGACTGTGATTGGCCAATCACGGTGCAGGGTTAGGCGGGGTACATTGTTGGCCAATCACAGCGCAGGATTTGTTGTACAAATATCCAAACCTCACTTATAGGGGCGGTTTCACCGCCCAAAAAAGGAGATGGTGCCTTCAGAGGCAAAAACAAAGGGGAAAATAAAAATATAATTTTTCTTTTCTTTTTTTTTTACCGAATGGGTCCCCAGATTGTGCCATGAATGACCAGAGGGGGGATATCAAAAGCAGAGGCATGGATCGCACCCCCTCCCATCAACCTGAACCCTAAATGAAGTCAGAACTAGACTAGGGCAATTTCAAAGTTGACGGCGTAATGACTCAAACTGCCTCAGGGAACAGCAAGCGATTTTGTCTCACTAATTCATCGCGTACCGATCTGTAACACAATCTACCACGCCATGCTGTGCATTTTATTGCATTTCAGCTGTGCATGTTCACGGTAAAGTGAAGTATAGTTTAAATTAGAGTATTGAATAGTCCCTGGGCAATGTTCTACCCAACAGGCGCTTACCACCGCCAACCTGTTGATAAAAGCAAGCCAGCCGGGGAATATAATAATGGTGAGTTTATCACAATCAGACCGTGTGTGTGTGTGTGTGTGTGTGTGTGTGTGTGTGTGTGTGTGTGTGTGTGTGTGTGTGTGTGTGTGTGTGTGTGTGTGTGTGTGTGTGTGTGTGTGTGTGTGTGTGTGTGTGTGTGTGTGTGTGTGTGTGTGTGTGTGTGTGTGTGTGTGTGTGTGTGTGTGTGGTATTAAATTGAAAGAGAGAGAGAGAGGGATTGGGAGAGGGAGGTGGAAGCTGGACTCCATTTGCATGATCTTTGGAAATATTGCAGTTGCCCCAGGCTTGTGTAATAACACCGAACCGATGGGGAGCAGGGAGTTATTTCCAGTCCTGGCTTTCCCTGTCTGTTCAGGATAAATACATGAGCTTCCACTGTGCATTAAAATATAAAGTAGCTTTCTCATAATTAGCTCTGTATTTCGCCCCAATTTCCAATAATTGTAACTTTCACAGTTTTAATGAAAACCTGGAGCTGTCATGCTACCTCACAGGCACAGCTTCCTAATTTGAAATAGAATATTATGCTACACTTTAATTTAACTGAGTGAACGAATGTAGATTTGTACTCGCGCAGAGTTACAGATGGATAAATGAACACAGAGGATTTGACTGTGCATCGTCAACAGTGTTAGAAACGGGGGGTTTCAAAAGGAAAGGTGAAAGAGTGAACTGAAATATTATCGTAGATGGAAGGCCTTTAATAATTAAGCTAAGAATCAGATGAAAGTTATGACAGGGCCTCATGAATAATGCAGCCACCGTTTATTTCCCTGGAAGTCAACTGTAAAACATATTCCGCTCGTCCAGATTCCCAGCTCTCCTATACTCTCTACATTTCATCTACACACCCATATTGATGGATGGCATTATAAAGTAAACTAATTAAATCTGAAAAGGAAAATGAATCGTGACAATATTTCATCCCACCCTTCAACATCATTATGGCACAAGAGTCCGACTATTTTATGCCATCAAAAAATTAGAAGCATAAATCAGGGGTCAGGGAAGAAAAAAACAGGCCGGGTTTGAAAGTTACTGTTTTAACAGGATGACAAAATCATTAGAATCTAATTTATGACCCCGGGGCCAGAGTCCTTTCTATGATCTAGTGTTGGCATGTCAATGTAATATTCCAGCTTCCAGTTTAGCTTCATCCACTCTGAACACTGGCAGCCAGGAACTAATCCCATTTCAATGCCACACTTATATTGTAACCGGGTGGAGCTGCCTCAGAGATGGCCATTGGTCTCCTTGGGCAATGCTTGCAAACGCTGGTATACCCAAATCCCATAGTCATGGGCCACAAATTTCACTGATCCATTTTGGTGGTAGAATGGAAGCCGACAAATAGGCGGACAGGCAGGAATTTGTTCTGGGGACTGATTTATCTTCCTTTGTGCTACATCCAACTTCCTCACTGCAAACCAAGCGAATCGTGCTTAACTGCTTTCCCTCCATTTATCGTAACATGTGTGTCGGCCATTATTTTCACAGCTCCCTGCTAAATAGTTAATAGCTAATGAGTATGTGAACATGTTGTGTAACATAAAACAAACAAGGTGTGAAACACGGTGATACACAAATCTGCATAGCAGGTGACGGCTTACGTTTATCCGTGAAAACAGCGAGCTCTTCCAAGACTCAGAAAGGTATGGTGATGGTCAACAGACAAGTCATGTCTGTATCATGGTTATTATCATGTCAGTATCATGGTTATTATCATGTCAGTATCATGGTTATTATCATGTCAGTATCATGGTTATTATCATGTCAGTATCATGGTCAGTATCATGTCAGTATCATGGTTATTATCATGTCAGTATCATGGTCAGTATCATGGTTATTATCATGTCAGTATCATGGTCAGTATCATGATCAGTATCATGTCAGTATCATGTCAGTATCATGGTCAGTATCATGTCAGTATCATGGTCAGTATCATGGTCAGTATATTATGTCAGTATCATGGTCAGTATCATGGTCAGTATCATGTCAGTATCATGGTCAGTATCATGTCAGTATCATCGAAAGTATCAAAATCACCATTACTTACTTACGAAAATAGGAGATCTACAAGCTCACGAAGCATTGCATCCCAATGCGTTGTGAGCTTGTGGATTTTTCACATTTTGGGGAAATGTTCTCCTATAATGACATGCCCAAAATAGACACGCACTATTCAAGTACTCTTGAATTACATTTTTGTTTGTACAAAAGTTTACACACACACACACACACACACACACACACACACACACACACACACACACACACACACACACACACACACACACACACACACACACACGTCTTTTCTAACAGCAGTGTCAGGGATGCACGGTTGCACAGCAAATACTGTATACATGAAACATGATGACACATACAGTATACACATGTAAGCATTATGTATCAGTCAACCCCCGGCGTCTCTATTTCCCAGTCTCCATGTCATCTGCTGTGAAGATGTTAGTTTTGCAGTGATGTCACATCCTCCAGTAATCCTCCTCTGGATTGGCTGCCGCTCTTCATCTCTCAGCCGCTCTCTCAGCCCATAAGGTCAGCCACAGTGATACACAGTGCATGAAATACAGTTGAATGGCCGTTGCCTGAGCCCCTTGTCCACCTTGGGGAGAGAGCGAGAGAGAAGGGGGGGGGGGGGGTTGGCAGACAGAGCGCTTGCTTTTCTTGGCAAGCTGACCCTGGGATATAAAATCCCCACACATAGAGGAGATATGAATATTTTCATATGCTGTACAGAATTTCCCCACAGCGCTGTCGTATTTTGTGTGCTCTTTGAGCAGCACAGAGGGGAGACGTTTTGCTCCAGTGCTTTTCTGAGAAAACCGCTGTAAATGTATTGCACTGATGATGATGCCTCGCGTTCAGCGTCGAAGTCACGTCTTTCTCTTTCACTGACTTTCAATACATTTCCAAAGGTCTTAGTGTGCAATAACACATGATACACTATACTGCGATAGAGAGCCTCTGAAACGTATTCAGTTTTATCTGTCATTTCCTGCACAGCCAGCTGCATCCCCGACTCCCTCTGAGTGCACAAGGGGGTTCAGTAAGCTAAAATGCCTCTGAGGCGTTTTAAATGTTCCCCCCAAAATATATCTATTCATAAAGCGAGGCTGCGTAATTGGCAGATTTATGACCTTTTCACACCGCCGGAGCGATTAACTGAGGACATCGTTCGGCGCTGTCAGTCAAACTGATTGTTCACATGGAAACGGAACACCAAACAGCCAATAAGGGAGGCGGCCGAGCTAGCAACTGTTGCCTTCAAAAGCATTCCATTAAAGTGCCCCCCCCCCCCCCCCCCCCCCCCCCCCCCCCCCCCTCAGTCGCGTGCTTGTTGTGTTGAGGTACAACTTCAACTGACAGAGGGCTGCATCGGCATAAAGTGAAGGGTGGCTTTAAATAGACTCACAGGCTCAGGTGTGTGTGTGCGTTTGCGTGCGTGTGTGTGTGTGTGTGTGTGTGTGTGGGTGCGGGCGGGCGGGCGTGCGTGTGTGTGTGCCTGTGTGCGTGCGTGCGTGCACAAGCACACATGATTTGAAAAAAAAAAAAAAAGAGAGAAAAAGATGAGTGCATCAAACTTTCTCCAAGGCACAGTTGTCATCTCAAGTGTGACATGGTTTTGAATTGAAAGCTATCTCTCCTTCCTGTGCCCTCCCTTCACTCAATGCTGGTCACAGAGCCTAGCTATGTTCATAGCTTAATAGCACACCTGGGACATATCGTCACATAAAGCTATCATTACTGCAGATTTAATGAATCAGGCGCAGTGATTTGTCTTTATTGGCCTTCACAGACACACACACACACACACACACACCTGCCCCTCCAGAGACGCCATCCTTTAGTAATGACTTCAGGAAGAACAACTTGATGCTAATTGGCTCCATCTTGTCAAGTATGTTCGCGCATAAAACCAGCACTTCTGCAGCTTGGAAAGAACCCCCCACCGGGTTCAGAGAAAGGGGGCGATGGGATCACATCCTGCACTAGATCCAATAGCGTTTTATACTTGCCTAGTACAGAGTGAGGTCTGCTTTAAAAAACGTCGTAGCCCAGAGCGGGCGTAGAAAAGACTTTGACGTTAAAGACATAATGATACCCTAACATGTGCCATACAAGATTCCAGGCTGCTTTCATTTGATATAATCCTCTCTGTAATCCACATGTTCAGATCCCATACACAGAGAGCAGAGCTTAAAGTCACATTTCACTAATCATCAAGACATTATTGCCAGGTTCTTAACCTCCTATTGGTATATCAGGGGGCTCCCCCCCCCCCCCCCCCCTGCCTCATCTTTGGTCCTCTGGGCGGGCTGAATGTGAGTCTAATTACCAGAGATAATGGAGGGTGAAGCTAAATGGCGCTGATGGGGTCCAGCAGGTTATTAGGTGTCCTCATTAGTGCCCGAATGAATTGAAAGCAGGTCTTAGGTCTTTTATTCTGGTACTCATGGATGTTGCATCTCAATCTGTCTTGTGAGTCTGTGGCTCCTAAAGATAGACCCCTTTTATTTTTTAGGCGGTGACAAGAGACGAGAGGTACCCAAAAAAAAATCCCAAAGAGAATGAGGAAAAAGGGTTTTGTGACTCAGTGTTTTGTGCGCATACATGCACAGCAGCCATTCGTCATGGTTTGAACCGTTTGGATGCGGCATGGGAGGACACGTGATGAAAAATTATAACCACTCCATTGTCAGGGGATTATGTTCAATCTATCTGCACGTTACTGTGGCTGGGTTCACTTCATATTCAATGCCCTCGCAAATTGGTCCACACACCCCGTGCTTACAAATGTGAACGCCACCCTTCACCACATTAACCACTATTTTGAGCATGTCATTATAGTCCAAAATCTTCAAAAAAGCATACAATTGTAAACAAAAATAATTGCAGATGTATTGTAAGCTCACGATGCATCACGTTGCGACACGTTGTGAGCTTATAGATCAGCAATTCTTTTGCGAAAACGACACTGTCACACAAAGTATAAATCAGGGCTTAAAGGTAGGGTAAGTGATTTACTTTGGTTAAAATAAGTGTTAAATAGCTCTATATTCTGATAGTACTCATTGCTATAGAGTGTTTATTCAGTAAAAGGAGTCTCCCATGTCTCTCCAGCTCTTTATTAAACAGAAAATGCATTTTCAGTGCTCTCTCCTGATTGGCTTAAATGTTGTCACCTACCTGAAAATGTAGGCCTACTATAATCTGTTTACTAAAGAGCTGGAGAGACCCCTGTGACCAAACAAACTCTCTGTAGCAATGATTACTATCAGAATATAGTACTAGTATATAGTACTAGTAAAAAAAACAATAAATATCACTTACCCTACCTTTAACTACAGTAGGGCAAGGTTTGTTACGATGTGTTGTGTTAAAGTGTCTGTCCCTCCTCCCAATGTCAACGAGTCAAACGAAAAGCAAAGACAAGCGATACAACCATCAAAGCAATGTATTTCCATTTTTTATTAATATTATTCATACTTGCTCAGACACGTGTATATACAAATACAGTTGGATTTTTCTTTTTTTTTTGTTTTGTTTTGTTCAGGTTTATATACTGGAAAAAGAGCAGGACAGAAATGATTCCCTGCAAGGGCAAATTAGTGGGGGTTGGTTGGGGGGGGGGGGGGTTTCAAGGCGGTAGGGAGGAAAGCAGGGCGGTCAGGGGGGGGTTGGTGGTGTGACTTGGTGGAGCTTGTAGAAGCACGAGCAGAATGGAACTGGACACAGACTCATGAACAAATTAACAAGTAAGTTCCTCAGTACATGAGGGGAGCTGGTGAGCAGAGCAGGAGATCCTGGATCAATGATAAGATGTTACTGTAACCTTCCCCCTCACTAACAATCAAGTTAAGGTTGTTAGTGAGGGATGGACGGGGTGTGGGGGGGGGGGGGGTGCGCTAATCCTTAAACTGTGCCCAGGACCGACATCTACCCATGGGGGGGACAAGTGTTTAAAAACGAGAGAGAAAGCGAAGGGCCCCGTTGTGGCCTCTGAGACGCCAGCAGCCATTCCGTGTAAGAGGACAATGGCAGAGAGCGCCTCCTACACAGAGTGGAAGTTTTGCTGTGGTCGAGGCTGGGGACGGGGGCTAAGGCATGGGAAACACTCTTCGTTGCCAAAGAGGGCTGCCGCTTCCCATTCACTGCGGCAACAGCAAATGAGACAGACACACACACACACACACACACACACACACACACACGCTTATATACATGCACTTTCTCTCACAGCAAATTCTCACACTGAAATACATTCACACACCGATTGCGCACACACTCAAACACCTCCTTAGTAGAGAGAAAAGAAAACGAATAGAAGAGACAGACTTGCCACTACATCGGATGAATTCAGTTGAAGGGTACAGAAAGAGTCATTCTAAGGAAAAAACGATGGTTTCTTTTCAACTATAAATGACCGACCCCCACCATTTACTTCACAACAAAGGTTTTTGTGTTATGTACATTTTGTCTGTCACTACACAGCTTAATGACATCACTCTCAAATGGGGATGCAGAAACACACAACATGATAGTGGTCAGAAAATCTAACACAGTTTAAAAGAAAAAACAAAAACGTAACACTAAGGTGTGAAAAGAAAAGCACTCATCTTTTTTGAAAATTTGTCGTCTTTTTTTTTTCTTCCTTTTTTTTACATGTTATCAAGTTCATGCGCATGCCACATTATGAAACTGGCAAGATCCTTCAATTAAAAAGCCAACAGTCCACTCATGGCAGAACATGCTTTCAAACACCAAAGGCAAAAAAAAGCACAAATACACCGTCCGTCTAGTTCATGACTTGTCCTTCCTGATGGATCCTTGTGTGAAGAGATGGCGAAGTTTGGTGATTGGTTTTGAAACATGTTACAGGTTTGAGGCCCTCATTGGCTAAAAAGTCCAGTATTCTGTACACGGGCGTGTGCACAGCTCTCACAGGTCTTCCAACTCAGTGATAGCTCAAAGGATCATTAGGCATTGAGGATCAAAGCACACAATGCAATGTTTAAGGACAGTATACACCTCCGCAAAATCCAGAGATAATACCATATTCATTTTTTTTTAGAAAAGACATAAGAACCAAATTAATACTTTAATATCAAACACTATTTACATCAAGAAGTTTTGCTAATAATAATAATAGTCATCATTACAATAATAATAATTATACAGTTTTAACAATGAAGTGTCTCGTTTTTTTCTTTTTCTTTTTGCCCTCCAGAAAGGTACAAAAACTGTTACTAACCCCTAACACTACATGTTATATGGTTGACTACCTCAGGATACACGGTATCCAGTTTACAAGTAGATCCTCATTTCCCAGGTTAAGGTGTGTACAGAATAAACCATGGTAATAAGAGCAATAATGACAAAGAGTAATATTGGTAACTATAAGAGTACAATTGAAGCTGGTTTTCTGAGAAAAGTATAGTGTTGAGGATAATTCATACAAAAGTGACAGATTTTCAACTGGGAAAAAAATGACACTCTTTTCAGTTGAAAACGTGTCATTTTTGTTGAGCAACAAGGTCTTGTGACAACGTATAAATTAGCCTTTTCTGCTGACAAGCGTCCATTTAGAATCGTACGCTCATTCCCTGTGGTGATCTCCTGAATATTAGTACCTCATTAAATGGCCTCGTTTCCCATTACCCCCAAAGCTGAGCTGCTATTCTACTATAATAGCATTGTTACCATAGTACAAAAACAAATGGCCAAAAGCACACACAACTCGTCGGGGGGGAAATAGAAAAAGGCAGCAGACAAAACAAAAAGGGTCGGGGGGAGAAAAAAAGGGAGAAGAACTGAACAAAACAAAACAGTATTATGCTTTTTGAGATTAACCTAATAGCGTTCTGTGATTTTTGTTTTTTTGTTTGTTTGTGTGTTTGTGTGTTTGTTTGTTTGTTTGTTTGTTTGTTTGTTTAGTGTTGCATTGTCTTGATACGCACTCCCACAACAACCACCTACCAATGTCTTTCACTTCGTCTCAGTGCATCTCTCTCTCTTTCATTTCATCCTGTCTCCTTCACTCACCAATTCTCTCCAACTGCAAGGTCACTGGCGCTTTAAACCCCCCCCTCCCTCCCTCCCACACCCCCCATGGTGAAATCTACACTTCCCTCCCGAGACCCCCCAAGCCTTCCACCATCTATTTTTAATACCAGAAATAACTCCCCTTGCCACAACATGGGGTCCACATGCCTGTCATTTTGAACCTCATTAAAGAGTCACTTAAACCGGTAACACTAGGAGCTGGTAGCCGGGGAGCCGCAATCTCTCCTGTGATCCTCTTCTTTTTCTATTTCTCCTTTTCTCTATCTACCTTTCCAAACCAATCGGTTCCCCATTTCTCACACAATGGGCAAGCTCTGAAGGGAAAGCCTGTTTCAACAAGTTAATTTGTGTATCCGTCTGTCCGTTTCCCTCTCTTTTTTCTTTATTTTTTGGATGGTGTGGGGGGGGGGGGAAGGGGTCAAAAAAGTCCCTCCCATTAAAAATAAAAAAGACACTTCTTCCATTATGCAAATTCACTGCGTGGGTCTGTGGGAAAGCTGAAGGAAACTGAATGTCATTATCACACGGTGAACTCCCGTGAATGCGAGTGCTAACATAAACCTCGCCAAACTAAACTGAACGGTGCTCTGCCTCGACGTGAAAGGTTATTTTATCCATTTAACCCATTAAGACCGGGAACGCATCTGTGTCATTTTTTGATTTTAGCTAAAAAAGCATTATTTTACACTTTGGCTATTCAAAAATTGTGAAAATGTGTGCAAATCTTTGAATATCTATTATTTTAAAGCAAACATTTTTAACTGAAATCTTTGCTTCTGGGGGTCCCTGGAACAGCCTATTTTGAGATGGGGGTCCGCGGCCAAATACATATCATTTTGGGGGTCCTTGACATGAAAAATTTCGAGCACCACTGATATAGAAACATACGTTTTTTCAAAAAACTGCTGGGATTTAGAAGACATTATTTTGTAGAATCGGAACCTCAGGCCTTAATGGGTTAACATAATACATTCTCAGCTGATTGGGGCTATGTGTCAGCTGGGCTAATGGTGCCAAGCCGGCGTTGCAAAGACTGTCGGCCGCACTCGACATGGTGCTGTGCTGCTCCAATGTGAGGACCATTTGACTAATGTTTGATGAGCATGAGGTTAGAGTTGAAGGCTGTGGTTACGCTTGAGAGTGAAAACGCTCACGGAAATGTGCGCTCACGGATACACTCACTGCTGTACTTTCCCATGACCACAATTATAATCCTCCCTCAAAAAAAGATATCCATCTCAAAAACAGAGAGATGAAAAATGTCTAATACCGTGTCTGCGGCGCCAGTGAGTGTGATGTTTAAAATATTTTTAAGTTGAACCGTTTCCATCAGTTTTTCTTTTCTTTTTCTTAGAATCTGAATCGCTTCAGCAGGGGCTGGAAGAGACAAAGAGAAAGCTGTAGACGCAATATGTTCATGTGAGTGTTGTTAATACCGGCAAATACTCAGCTAGAACAAAAGAGCAATTACAGACTGACTCAGTGAACAAAGCATAAAATGACACTGCGAGTGTGGCCGTGAAATTGCGTGATCAACTTTCAAAAGACATTGATCTTCCGTCCCAGTAACTATCCACAAAGTGTCTGTTGAGAAAGTTTTAATTTGACTTTGTTTGTGAGTCAGTGGGAGCCCGAGAGCCTTGAAATGTTTTATTGAGTGGGCCCGGCACGCTCTGCGCACTGCAGAGAGACGCCTAATGACAAGATGCCCTCATCAGAGCAACCACAGGTTGCTTAAGGCTGTTTTAACCAATTTAACTCCCTCCGGCCAAGACTAGTATGTTTTCTCCCTAATGCACACTTTGTCTGGACCTTGTTTAACCAGAAAGATTTTTTTTATTTTTGAAATTTAAACCAACAGCATTCTGGAAGTCAACGGACATACAGTACACCACATAGGGTGTGTTTCATAACCTACGATCAACACAATCCATCACTCGTTTGTCTTTCAATAAAGCAGAGGAGCAAAGGAAACCCTTAAACCCGGCAAGGTGATGGTGGAAAGGCTTCTTATTGGGGAAGTCTCGATGACAACTATCTGAATCTTTCTTGTGCAACAACCATTTCTAACAACCTAGAATCTTTTACTTTCCTACAGCGCACCGCTGCTATGGTTTACAACCTAATACGATATAGCTACTGCCATAGAGTGTTAGTGTAGTGGCAGGTTTGTTTTCTATAGGTAACTGTGTGTACGCATGTGCGTGTGACGTGTGTGTATGCGTGCGTGTGTGTGTGCGTGCATGCGTGCGTGCATGTGTGTGCAGGTGAGTGTGTGTAAATATCAGTGCTGCAATGACATGGTGTAGGCATGACGTAAAGAAATGTCAAAAGTCACGGGAAAACAAGAATCACTAAGTGTCAAAAAAAGGGGATTTGGCATCTTAGTTGGAGGTTAAAGAGCGGGAAACTGTCTCTCCCACTTCCAACGTCAGCTTTTTTTTTCTCTCTTTTTTTTTTTCAACTCACAGACGGAGAAAGACCACTTAAATATTATATGAAAACAAAAAATATATAGAGGGATCCTTGAGAAGCCCACTCTGATGTCCCATCTACAGTAAATCCCCAATTCACTTCACCAAAAATCCCACCCTGTCCCTGCAACCTCAGCATTGGGCAGATTCAGGCCGCACCAGGTATAATTCCCCTCCAGGAAAGAGGGAGGCGCTATAAGGTGAAGAGTGTTGTTAGGCAGACCAGCAGTGCGGCCAGAAGTGGACTTGCTATCCGCAGGTGTGGCGCAGCGTTCGTTGCGTCGCTTCGGGAAGGCTCCGCTGATTCATGACTGGTGTCGTCTAAAGATGACAAGAAGAAGAAAAAAATAGTAAATATTTATATCACACAGGTCTTTTTTTTTTAGGTTTGGACATCGACATTCGCTGCACTGTGATTGGCCACCATTGTACCCCCCCCACCCATTGCACCCCCCCAACCCTGCGCTGTGATTGGCCACCAGTGTACCCCCCTAACCCTGCACCGTGATTGGCCAATCACAGTCTATTCAGGACTGTGATTGGCTAGTGAAATATGACACATGTGCATAGCCTATAAATAGGACTATGCACTTAAAAAAAACACATTTATGTTTTTTTTTCGACATTCGCTGCACTGTGATTGGCCACCATTGTACCCCCCCCACCCATTGCACCCCCCCCAACCCTGCGCTGTGATTGGCCACCAGTGTACCCCCCTAACCCTGCACCGTGATTGGCCAATCACAGTCTATTCAGGACTGTGATTGGCTAGTGAAACATGACACATGTTTTAAAAAAAAAACACATTTATGGGTTTTTTTAAGTTAGGGGTGTACAATGGTTGGTCCACAATATTACTTTTCTTTAAGTGAACTTCCATCACTGTGATGACCACTGTGACCACACCGCCCACTTCACACTGGGTGTGATTTTTTAAAGAATAATTACAATTTAAACGGGTTGTTTTTGCAACAGTAAATGCTACGCCAATGCTAACGGTATCAACAGGCACTTTATTAAGAGTATCCAATTCATTTGTCAAGCCACAGTACAGTACTATTCCCCTTACTCTTGTGATAACTATCAGTGCCTAGTGTAATCTGTAAGACAGCAGATAAGAGGCATGAATAAAATGGAACCAGTAGAGCCGCTGTTCTAGTCCATATAAAGACAAGCTATCCCAGTAAGCTGATCCTCTGTATATGCTGACTCCTGGGCAGCAGTAAGCTGGTTGGGCCTGTACTCGTAAATTTTCTTAAAACAGGATACGTAAACCGAAACCCAGGCCCAGCAGAGTTTGTTTTGTCTCATGACCTGGACAGTGAACCTATAAGCCAGTGCTCTCACTGTGAGAGACATTATGAATTTGCACACAAGGTGAGGTATGTCCTCTGTCTGCCTGGCTTCACCATCAGTACCTATGCACTGCAATGTGTTTGCGGGTACCATGGGGAAAAAGGGTCGACCGTGCACGGCACACATGACAAACAGATTAAGTACAGGCAAGTGGAGGACATCGCAATGGACATAATGTGAATAATAATCAGACTCTGGGGGCACAATGTGGTACATGAAATAAGATAAGAGGTGAATGAATACGTTTCTGTGAAGTGGGGTTTAGGGAGGAGACAAAAGCTCATATGCAGAGACAGACAGAAGCAGGCAGGTAGCGAAGCGCACCGCAAAGCAGCCACACAAGGAGACTGAAAAAAGGAGGCGAGAAAAGCAGGCAAAAAGAGGGACAGGCGAAAGAGAGGAGAAAAACAGGTTGTGGAAGACAGACAGGCAAGTCACAGGCTCAGAAACTGCCCTGGGATCTGGCCTTAATAAATCAAAACCTAACCCCCTGTTCTGAGGCCATGTGCATTGGTGTGTGTGTGTGTGTGTGTGTGTGTGTGTGTGTGTGTGTGTGTGTGTGTGTGTGTGTGTGTGTGTGTGTGTGTGTGTGTGTGTGTGTGTGTGTGTGTGTGTGTGTGTGTGTGTGTGTGTGTGTGTGTGTGTGTGTGTGTGTGTGTGTGTGTGTGCACAGTATGGGCATGCCAGTGTACGTGTATGCGAGTGTATATGTGTGCATGTGTGGCATGTGTTCAAGTGCATTCTTGTGTGTGTGTGTGTGTGTGTGTGTGTGTGTGTGTGTGCGCACACACGCGCCCCCACGGATCAGCGAGGTGACAGCTCGTGATAAACCCTGAACACCAGGCCAAACCGCTGCCATGAATAAATACTGAAAATGCCATATTCTCAGAATCTGAGACTTAAAAAAAAAAAGAAGAAAAATCCCATTTTTGGAGAAAGCTATAATTACTAATGCCATGTCAAATACAATTCAAAACGCTCTGTTAGAAGTGATTAATGTGTTTTTTGATGTGTATTTGACAGTTGGTGATGTATTTTCCCATTGAGGCAGTGTTGTTTCAGTCCGAGGGGATGTGGGGTGGGGTGGGGTGGGTGGGGGTCCGGGGAGGCAGTGAGGAGGCAGCATGTGGAGGCCATGGGGGGTCTCAGTTCAGTGGCATGGGGTTACACTCATGTAGGAAGCCGTAATAATGCCATGTGTTCTGAGTGCAGCAAACATTGCTCAAGCGATGCCATGAAATGACTAATAACAGTTAGTCTACATGGGGAATGACAGGGAGCGGAGGCGAGCAGCTGGCAAGCAACAGCAACAGCATTCCGTGTAGTAAACGACTTTACTGACACCAAATCAAAAAAACGTTGAAAATGTTGCACATTCCCAAGAGGGTCACAAAGAATAACAAAGCTGTTTGTGAGTTTTGACAAGAAACGCATGACGCGGGTTATGTATTTATCACCATGCAATGAAAAGGACGGGACCAATCACCAAGCGAGCAGGAAAGTGCATGACAGGAGCCGGTGAGCAGGGATTGGCTCATAGAGAAATGGGGGCGGGGGGGTACAGTACAGGAAAAGAGTAGGGACAAACAGATTGCATGGAAAACATAATGTCAGGAATCATAGGAGCAGGAAGCCATACTAACCTCGTGGTTCTAATGAATTGTCTACTTTGTCGTTTACATCAAAAACGCGGTCATGTACGCCTATAGTTTTCACACAGTTGTCTACAATAGAAAACATAGGGGAGAGTAAGAGATCATTAGAGGTAAGCCAAATAGGTTAGTGACATTTGAAGCCCCACCCCTTTCCCCTCTGACCCCTCCCCTCCCACCCCTTGGCCTTGAGATCGAAACATTCCAAGCAACAAAGCTCATGGCAACATTCACATGAAGTATGCAGTGTTAAGAGATCTATACTCAATGTGTACTGTAAATATATATATATACTGTATATCAACGCGGTCGGGCCGAAACCTTGTATGTCCCAACATCGTTAGCTCTTCAGGAAATGGGGAAAAAAAGAACCTGTGTTATCATTGGATCGAACAGTGTCCTTATAAGTCACAACTTCAAGCTCTTGTTAATACTTTTTATTAGTTGAACATTTATAAAACTCACTGAGAGACTTACCACTTTCATCCTTGCATCCCTATTTTGGGCTTGTCATTATTATTAAAATAGATCTGAAAACAGCACATCTACTAACAGTACAAACTCACAACGTGTCACAATGTGACATGTTTGAGAGTTTGTAGATCTGCTATGTTCCCTAAACTTTCTGCGACAGTCATACGACGAAGTAGAAAATAGGGCATCATTTATGAAGACAAAAAAAAACGTAAACCAAACTTAAGTAAACGTGGAGATACAAGGTTTCTGTCCAGCAGCAGTGATATATATATGATACCGTTCATGTTTCCAACAAAATGTTTGGTCAAATTATTTTCTTGTCCATATCAAAAGCAGGTAAAAGCAAGTTGTGACAAATGAGTGGGAACATGTTGAACAATTAAGCAAGAGGTCATTCAGGAGGCACTGAAGTAACCAGAGAGATAGAACACGTCAACATCATACGCTTTTCTGTCCAGACACATCATTCAACAACAGGCTATATTCAAAAATCCTCGGTCGCATGCGAAAGGCTTACTTGCTGGTCGGACGAAAACTTTGAGCTTCAGGCACGTTTTCCTCCCGTCAGCGATGGTGGAGGCTGAAACACAAACACATCAGCGTGTTACACAGGAGATATACAAATAATCACTTACAACGAGGTCACTTTGTGTTCAACATGCTTTAATTTCTGCACAACAGTTTTAACAGAGACTGTGTTTTTCAACCCTCAGTCTGTCTCCGGAGAGGGGAGAGAGAGAGAGAGAGAGAGAGAGAGAGAGAGAGAGAGAGAGAGAGAGAGAGAGAGAGAGAGAGAGAGAGAGAGAGAGAGAGAGAGAGAGAGAGAGAGAGAGAGAGAGAGAGAGAGAGAGAGAGAGAGAGAGAGAGAGAGAGAGAGAGAGAGAGAGAGAGAGAGAGAGAGAGAGAAATCGTCCATATACTTAATTACGGTCATGCTGACTCTTAAGTGGATTTGGTAGGGTTAGTCATGGTGGTTGACGAATTATGGCATACAGGCAAAGCATTCACAGATGTGTTGGTGGTGTAAAGCAACGGAGTACATGTACATGTAGTGCTGTATTTAAGTACACATTTTAGGTACTTTTACTTTACTGGATTGTTTCCGTTTTTTTATACTTCTACTCCACTGCACCTCAGAGGCAAATATTGTACTTTTTCCACAACAATTATTTGACAGCTTTAGTTACTAGTTACGTTGCAGATTTTGATTATTACAAAACATACATTAACCACTTCAGCCCTATATATTATGGCTATTTGAAAATAGATCTACAACCTCACGACACAAGTCACACAACGCCTTGTGAGCTTGTAGATCTGCTATTTTCTAAATATTTTTCTAATACATTTGAAAACTTGTGAAATGGGGTATTCAGCATGAAGAGTACTTTGACCTTTTGGTACTTTAAGTATATTTTGACACCAATACTTTTTGTACTTTTACTCAAGTCAATTTTTAATACCAAAGTTTTACTGGTAAGTACTTGGTACGTTGTAGTATTGATACTTTTACTTAAGTAAAACAAAAATGTGAGTACTTCTTCCACCACTGATACCGGCAAAGCATTCACAGATGTGTTGGGACATTGTCTCGGGGGCAAGCAGAGAGCTCTGCTACACACAGGCAAACGGTTTGAAACGTTAAGACACTGCACACCTGATGGCTGCTAGCTGCTATACTGTAGGTGGCATGGCATGTCAAAAACCACAGTTGGGGGAACGCTCAAACCTGTAAGTACTGTATGTTCCTGGATGACCTGTTCCATAACGCGCTGATACTCTCGACAAAAAGACATCCCGAGCAACACAGGGTTTGCACGCTTATAGTGTGTGTGTGTGTGCGTGTGTGTGCGTGTGTGGTGTTGTGTGTGCGTGTGTGTGCGTGTACACGGGTTTGTGGTTGCTGTCAGGAAGTAACTTCCTTTCCTGTCAGACCCATGGGGGTGTGAATCTCTGAGCGTCTGCCGGCAGCAGGCAGAGGTTTAGCAACCACAGTGGTTGCATCCTATCCCCTAAAAATATCCACCGCGGAAGGGTGTTTGTGTCTGTGTATACCACTTTTGACTCTCAGCGTGTGTGTGTGCGTGTGTGTGTGTGTGCGTGTGTGTGTGTACTGTATATAAGCGTGTGTGCACGCCTGTGTGGTTGACCACTAATGTGCGTTGTGGCGAGGCACCAGGTGCCGTCTCCTGTAGACAAGAATTGGGTCAAACACAAGTCAGTCGGACCGCGTTCTGTGCGCAGACCCCATCCATCACGGCCTAGAGAACACGGTTTAAAAATACACTTTGCCAAGACCCCATATCAAATGGGGGGAGCAGCTTCGGGCGCTGCTTTTTTCCCACACTCGTTTCGTGACAGCGAAATTTACGTTTGGACTTTTTTTTCTTCCTTTCGCTCCAAACCGTTGAGAGCAGAGCAGCCGTTACTGTATACTAAAGTTGTCTTTTGGGCACCATTTTGTGTCTTGTGTGTGGATCGTTCCCCCTGGCAGCAGCAGCGAAGCCAAGCATTTCTCCAACGGCCACCATTTGGGATCTGTCAACTCCTCTGCAGTGATCCTTAACCTGCCCCCCACCTCCCCCGCCCCGCCCCCCGGCCCCCTTCCTCTCCCTCCTCTCCCAGCTGCGTCCCCTCTTTGCTCTTCTGTCAGCATGGCCAGATCCATTCATCAAAGCTCAAATGACTTGCAAGACGGTGCCCTTGCTGCACGCACGGCACGCCAACACACACACACACACACGCACACGCACGCACACACACACACACACACACACACACACACACACACACACACACACACACACACACACACACGCACACGCACACGCACGCACACACAAACCCAACACATTTCCAGGACAGAACTGTCTAGTCACGTTGCCTTTAAGCCATTCAATTCGAGGGAACGAGTCTCTGTCATTTTAGATTTCTTTGGCAATTCAAAAATAGCAATTATGCCGCGCTATGAGCTTGTAGATCTGCTATTTTTTGAAAAATCGCGATTCTGTTCCAGGGACCCCCCAGAAGCAAAGATTTGAGTTACCAATGTTCGTAACAATATATATATATTCAAAGATTTGCAGCAATATTTTCACTATTTAAAAAATTAAAATGAATATTTGAATTTGAATAGCCAAAGAAATCTAAAACGACAGAGACCCGTTCCCCGGATTGAATGGGTTAAAACTGACCCCCCCCCCCCCATCTCTCCCTCCTGTCTGCGTTGTTGTTGTTCTTTAACATTCGTACGGTTCTCCGTAGCACACGGTGCTCTGGGCATGTAATCAGCGTGGCCGTGCATTCATTTGATTCGACAAAAGGAAAACAAGGAGAGAGAACGACGAAGAAGGCGGTGGAAAAGCCAGGGGGACGTGTTCATTTTGACAATGGGAGAAAAGGAGGACGAGACGAGAGATGAAATCTTATTCCTTCTGGCTTGTACTTTTCTTTCCTTTTTTCGTAGCACTCCTCTCTCTCTCTCTCTACCGTCCCTTCGTTTAGTTGAGTTTTTTCTCCCCCCTTGTTGCCTAGCGCTCTTCCGCGGCCTACCGCATGTTCTCTCTCTCTCTCTCTCTCTGTCTGTCTGTCTTTCGTTTCGCCTCCTCCTCCTCCTCCTCCTCTCCAGCCCTCGCTTGCCTCGCTCGCCTCTCGACCCTCAGCCGCTGCCACTTTAATGTTGTCGGTGCATCAGCTGTAATCTGCTTCTTAAGTCAGTGCGCGGGAGAGGCGATTGGAGATCTGATGCTCTTTTTCACATCGCCGCTCATATTCAGCAGATGCAGGGGAAGGGAAGAGGAGGAGAGAGAGAGAGAGAGAGAGAGAAAGAGAGAGAGAGAGAACCTTATTAATTTGGTGCGGAGGCAGCCGGCGACACTCTAATGAACCTTGGCCGCCCTCCCTCGCTCCTTCACCCACGCACGCACGCGCACAGTTTTACATCACTCTCCTCTCCTCTCACTGCCCTACTTCTCTCTCACTCCACTGCCCTCTCCTCTCCTCCCGTTCTCTCAATCTGTTCGTCATGTCATTGTCCGCACACACTCACACACACACACACACACACACACACACACACACACACACACACACACACACACACACACACACACACACACACACACACACACACACACACACACACACACACACACAAAAAAAGTACTCAAATGTTTTACTTAAGTACAAATTATCAATACTGCAATGTAGAAGTACTCCGTTACAAGTCAAAGTCCGGAATTCAAAATTTACTTGAGTGAAAGTACAAAAGTATTGGTATCAAAATGTACTTAAAGTACCAAAAGTAAAAGTACTAAAATGTTTGAAAATAGCAGATCTACAAGCTCACAACGCGTCGCGATGCGACGCGTTGTGAGCTTGTAGATCGGCTATTTTCAAATAGCCTAGGTATAAATTAGGGCTAAAGTGGTTAATGTATGTTTTATAATAATTTGTATCTGGAAAGTAACTAGTGACTAAAGTTTTCAAATAATTGTAGTGGAGTAAAAGTACAATATTTGCCTCTGACATGTAGTGGAGTACAAGTAAAAGTACAAACAATTGGAAATACTCCAGAAAAGTAAAAAGTACCTCAAAATTGTACTTGAGTACAGTACTTGAGTAAATGTACTTAATTACTTTACACCACTGCACACACACACACACACACACACACACTCTCGCACACACACACACACTCGCACACACCCCCAGATGTCTTATCTTCATCACCGGTGTGGGCAGAGCCGAGTCAAGGCTATCGACACCAGCCACTTAGCAGAGGCAGCTGATCAAGGAGAAGCACGGCCCTGATGAAAACGCCACTGAGCATGTGGAGGCCCCCGCCCGCCACCATGACATGTCGGGGGGGCGATCTGATGTTTCTATGTTCAGCCACTCATTAACAGGCTGTCCGCCTCCTACACAAAAGACAAATGGTGGCGTTTTTTACAGAAACGCTAACGCGGTTCACTGTTTGTTTGTGCTACAGTGTGACCTCGATAGCCGCGTACAAATGATATACTTTAGGCTACTGATACAATTTTCTTTGGGAAGGCAGTAAATACGGTATGTATTTAATAGCATGTAATAGGTGTAAACAGAGTTCAATTAACTCAATGCTGCTGCTATACTATTTAACACTGTTCAAATCTGCATTGTTATGGAGTTAAAGCCAAGTTAGGGAGTTAAAATGGAGCTTGTAGTAGTGTTGATTTCGTCGACTAAAACTATGACGAAAAATGTTTGTCGACTACCATTTTTCACTGACGAAAACAAAATAAAAAAATAATAAAAACTAAGCTATGATGACTAAAACTGAGACTAAATATATTGACAATTTTGTCAACAAATAAAAACTAGACTAAAATGTTAGTGAGGGATCTAGTGGAGAAGAGATCCAGTAGAACTAAAAGACAAGTCATTTTATGTTTGGTTGCATGCTGAAAATAGCAGATCTACAAGCTCACAACAAGCTTTTAGATCGTCTATTTTCAGCATGCTACCAAGTGTAAAATCAGCCATTACGACGCCATCAAGGCACCGCCAAACATTAATTTTAGTCGACTAAATCAACTGAAGATTTAGTCGACTATAATCTTATGATATTTAGTCAACTAAAACTAGACAAATACTAAACATTTCAGATGACTAAATGGAATTTGATTCAAAAGACTATGACTGAATCAAACTTTTCTGTCAAAATCAACACTAGCTTGTAGTGTAGCAACAGTGAAACACGCATAGCCGCTGTAGTGGCGTCGTGCTGCAGCGGTACATATTCTCAGCTACAAAAAGAGAGCTTCAGCTTCAGCACCACCACATTCCTTTCATGGTAGCTGCCCTTCGTTCTCAGGCCTCCACGAGGCACCCCAACCCCAGCCGTCCGCACCAGTGCCCGTTTATTTTGGATTAGCATGCTGCAGAGAGGGCCAGCTTATTGTTCTTGTCAGCCCGTAACATCAACACCTGCTATTCTGGTTCCCATCAGAGGGCTCCACAACAGCCTCAGCCATCAATCCTTCTGGCCTGTGGGCGACTATACCCACTCTGAAGGGCACCATGAGCCCTGAAGAGATGGCCTCCGAGAACAGGAGGCGACTTGGGTTACTCCTCCTCCGACCCATGTCCCCCCCTGGCCAGTAATGGCCGGTCCCCTCAGTGCACTGCATTATGCAGCAGCATTAAGGAAAATGGAATGAAGCAGAATCCAATTACAAAAGAACAAACAGGTGGGCTCAGTGCGGCTTAGGAGCGGCATTGTTTCAATCTCGGCCCGAGCCAGGCCACATTCACAAACGTAATGTTATCTGGATAACACGTTTCCTCTGGCCTGCAACAGAAGATCAGACAGCATGTCCCCTACGTGAGGACAGGAACAACGAAAAGCTAAAGTTGACTAAAGAGATGATTGGTTTCGTTTAATTCGTACCTATAAGTATAGGAGCCATAACAACGCCGCTAGATACAGTAGATAGATCCTCTGGGTAGAAGTCAATTGAGCCGGTCTAAGAGGCTTTGCCTGTTATTTTCCATGAGTTTTAGATGAAATCCAGAGGTATCTGCAGGGGCTGTCACGGTCAGTGAACCGTTGCCAGGCTTTTGGCATTCCAACACAACCACAAGGCTTAATGCAATACCACAGATTAGCGAAACAAAATGAGACAATTGGCTTAAAATAATTGTTAAAGACTGAAAGTCACACAGATAACATTCTGCTATGATATGATCATCTATCTGGATGTCTCCACAGGAAAGAAACCATCAGCCAAAATGATGTTTATGCACAGAGCATCTTGGCATGCCACATGTTGTGTCCCGTAACTCCAAACCCCATCTTTCACAACGTATACTGTATGATCCGTTCTTTGGCTTGATTAAAGGAGGCATCACAGTTTGAGTTTAAGCGATGCAATCACTACGCGTCCGTCTTCAATAGAGAGACAGACACAGGTATGCGACCACAAAGTTAACCAAGCCGGACTCAAACCCTAGTCTCCACGGTGGTGGACGTCAGGAATGTCGTGAAAACTACGTTTGAGCTTGTCCTTGACTTCTAGTGTCCCAGTATCACAACCATTGTACAAGCCAACATTGAGGGTATATCGTTGCTGTTGGGCAGAAACCTCCTATCTCCATATTCTTACTGTTTGTGTTTTTTCGTAAATGTATGTCCTGCTTGATCATACTACAGCGTCACACAAAAGCATCAAAAGTAGCAGATCTACAAGCTCGAAACGCGGCGCGAAGCGGCACGTTTTGAGCTTGTTTATCTGCTACTTCTGCTATTTTTGATTTTGAATCCTAAAACGTAACAGTTTTGGACAATATCTAAAACGTCCTCTTTCACATATCAATCAATTCTGAAGCTCATAAAAACAGGTAACTAAGCAAACCGACAAAATATTCTATGTGACAGCAATCCTGCACCGAACAACCTTTTAATTGCTTCTTCTTATTTGTATGCTATCGTCTGCCTTGACATTAATAGTACAACGTTAGCATGCCTCCCCGTCTCCTTTGCTCTCCAGCTGCCTTCAATAACGTCGCTCTTAAGTCTTTGATCCCAGCTCGTTTGTTAGGACGGGACGGGTTAAATCTGAATGCCCTGCAACTCTCTCTGTCCAGCGGATGGCATTCCGAGCTAGCTGTCCCCCATGCCAGCCAAGCCCTCTGGCTCTGTTGTCTTTGATTCACTAGGATTACCTTGCTGCATGCAAACCTAGTTTGAATTTACAAAGTAGAATCCAGGGGGATGGAGGCAAACACGTGTGCAAGCCCGCCCGCAGGCAGCACACACACACACACACACACACACACACACACACACACACACACACACACACACACACACACACACACACACACACACTCACCACAAAATCCCAAAAACCTTTTCCATCAAACTAATGAGATAAATTACATATTAGATACCTTAATTGCATATCTAGATAGCATCCACGAGACAATTATTCCGTACACGTTTAGAGATTACAGCTGGGATTCATTATCATTTGCTCCTTGGCTTTAGGGCATGGACAGCAGTCAACAAAAAGTGAATGCACAACTTTCAGCTGGAGAGACTCCACTGAGGTCTCAACAGAGAGTATAGTGTACATGAACCTTCCACTGAACGAGACCCCCCGTTTCTCTGTCATCAAGATCGTCCGCCCGCAATAATATATACACACATGCTTGAGCATGAACACACATACACTCACACACGCGTACGTACTAACGCGCGCAAGCACACATTTTCGGAGTACAAATGAAAAGTGAATTGTGCAAACATACTGTACAATGCGTGGGTGCAGTCAATTCTCAGCAGAATATTTCTCTATCAAGATTTTTTTGTTTTTAAAAGCTTTTTTTGGAAGATAGAATGAGCTAAAAGACCCACGAGTGCAGAACTGCAGAGCATAAAAAAACATGATTTATACTTAGTTGCGCGCCGGTGTCGCGCACCGAAAATAGAAGATCTTACAAGCTCACGACACGCCGTGACGCGATGCGTCGCGAGCTTGTAGATCTGCAATGTCTGAAACGACACGATGCACAACCAAGTATAAATCAGACTTTATTATTATTATTATTATGTGTGTGTGTTCCAAGGAGATGGAGGAGCCAATCCTGGGAGGAGGACCATTAACCAGATGCTACTACAGCGAGCGCGCAGTGGGAGGGAGGTGAAGCGAGCAGGGAGAGAGGGGAAGGCAGGGGTTGAGAGCAAGCATAGAGGCAGTGGAAGCGACATGAACTCTAACCCCTGCTGATAGCTGGCCTTTTGCACTCTCCTTGCGTCTTTTAACCGTTGCCAAAATAAATGAACCAAATTCACCCCCTCGCGTCTTCTGTGATAGTGTTAACACGCAATGAGAGAGACAGAGAGAGAGAGAGACGGAGAGAATTGTCATGGCAGTACCGCAGTTAGAGACACGGGAGGGATACAGAAAAATGTATCAAAACGGCATTGTAGAAATACTCTGTTACAAGTAAAAGTCCGGAATTAAAAATGTAGAGAGAGAGAGAGAGAGAGAGAGAGAGAGAGAGAGAGAGAGAGAGAGAGATGGGTGGTAGGGATGGGGGTAGCAAGCTGGGTAGACAATCATCTAAAACGTGTTCCTCCCTACTTGTTTCTCATTATTTGGGTATACACATTAAATGACACTATTTTCATTCACAGACCACAATGGCCTGGCACTCTATCGCACACTATTCCTATTGAAAACGACGAGGGGCATTTGAAGACTGAAAATCCACAAATCTGCTGTAATTACTTCATAGTTGCTACTCGATGTATAATTGATTTGGATATTCTATTGCTGAGAGCTACTTCAGCTTTCTTTTAAACCAAGCCCCAGAATACAGAATCACAATACAGAGATATAATTACAGCACGTATGGTATCTGCCACAATAGTAGTCGGAGAGTGGTGTGTGTGTGTGTGTGCGTGTGTGTGTGTGTGTGTGTGCGTGTGTCCGTGTGTGTGTGTGTGCGTGCATGTTCGCATGTGGGTGGTCGTGTTATAGGCGTACTTTTGTTGTTGTTTTCCTCAAAAAACGCTGTACTTTTAAATCAATTAGCAGCCAACGCCTTCAAAGAGGATTTACATGTCGTCCCGTCTGTCTGATCCTGAGTCATAATCAGCCATTGAAGGCAGCTGTTCCATGCATGAATCATTACAGACCAAGAGGAGCCTTGTGTCCTCTCGTCTGTTTGACAACACAGAGCCCGGTCTGTCCTCCTCTTCCCTCTGATCTCCTGACTCTCTTCACGGCTTTAACAGAACCCAGCGACATTCTGCTCTGCTGTGGGCAAGGCGATGATGACTTTATTGGTGGTAGAACTGCAAGCAAGTTGATTAGAGCCTGCTCTCCCTCGCCCCGGCTCTCACAAGGCTGTCAACAAGTCTCCCATTACGTACCTCATGCCTTTGATTAAGCAAAGAAAGTGGCCAAACGAGCTGGCTCCCTGAGCCAACTGTTTTGGGTTTATTTTTACATGTGTTTGTGTGTAATAATGTGCGTGTTTGTGTGCGATCCTCAGAACCCCGGAGGAGGCTCATCATCAAGGCTGGGGCCATTGGCAGCTTTTATTTTCTAGGTCTAGGAGTTCTGGAATCCCTGAGACCCCCCTTGGGAGCAGGTTCAGTTGGGTCGCCCGTCATCTTCAAACGGCGCCTCGGCGTTATGTGCATCTGTACGTCAGCGTGGATGTACTGTACTTGTACCGCCCGCATGTACTGTATGATGTGTGTGTGTGTGTGTATAAATGGCAGCAACTTGAGGCCAGTAGCTACACAGTGAATGACACGCAGGGATGAGCTGAGCGGGCGCGTACTGACCCAGAATTCCAGGAGGGGCGGAGATGAAAGGGGAAATGAGGTATGATGGAGAATCCAGAGGCAAGGGAGATGGAGAAACATGTATCCATCCATCAGGATTATGATCATGCATTTAAGAATGTGCCTGCATATGTATGAATATACTATACGAGTGTGTGCGTGCGCTCGCACTATCGTCTATAGTGTACGAATATGGCTTTCTGTCACGCTCGCTCCACGTTGTTGGATTGTTCCTGCGTGGCAATGACAGGCCTGATTATTCATGTGAATGGATGGTAGGGGCAAGTTATGACGGTGTCTGTGTGCAGGTTTCCTTACTGACACTACAAATGGAAACCGCATTGGCTGTTTGTCATTATTAGCAACTCCTCCCCATGCCCCCAAACAACATACACACAGACACTGTTCCCCTGCCTCTATTTTATTTGTCGCTTAATGTTGTTTCTCCTGCTGCTGATGCTGCTGCCAGCCTCGCCACCTCTCCTCTAAGAGGTGCTCGGAGCGGTGGCTCGGCGCCGCGCCACAGATTTATGACCATTCCGAAGCCCAGGATGTGTATGGGCTGTATTCTGAGTTTACTAGAGCTTTTATGCCTGTGGTAGCGCAATAAGCCCCAGGTATGAGGAAAGGCCTTATAAGACCTTTTGAGACCTTGTCTGGGGGGCGGGGGGGGTCTGGGGAATGGAGCCTTATGAATATCAAGAGATTTCCTTGGGTGATGGCTTATAACTTATGACCAATTTAAACCTGGTGTTGCATTTTAAAGGCTGGCCATGGGAGTCACGCGGCGAGTGACTGATGTCCCATCAAAGATATTTCACTTTGATGAATGGAGCGTGTGTGGGGAGCGTGTCCCCGCCGGTCTGGGTCTGGTCGGTTCTGTATTGGCAAGGGACGCTCTCCCCGTGTCTCTCTTCCAGTGACAAAGCCGTGGTGGAGCACCAAGGAAATCATATCCTTCAGGAGTGGGAGTCAAAGCGATGATTGATTGCATTTTCTGTGAGTGGCAATAGAACGCGCAGGTTAACAAGACAGTACGAGAGAAACATCTCCGAATTCGCCAGTCTTCCGCTGCATGATGATTCCGAATGCTATTCCTATTCGCCGCACGCACACACGCGCGCACACAGTCACACACACACACACACACCTTCGCTTTCCTCCACTCATCTCTTGCAGCCCGCCACCACTGATATTGGATTTCCACCCTGGCTTCAAATCGTACTCGTACACCTATTCTCTCCACATTAGAAAAAAAGCTGCTGCCATCAGCGCTCCGTGATCAGAGTTTCACTTAAGCTGCGAATGTGCCGTGAACTTTGAACTTTGGTGAAATGCTCCCTTTCTGTCCGTCTTTATCCAGTCTTTAGCGGTGTCTGTCAAGGCAGTGGACACTTCTCGTCCATAACTCACTCGCCGCTAATGCCGCTTTCTGCTGAATTGCTTGCAGATGTACCCCAGCATTAAATTGCTTCCTGCATCTTCCCGGAGGCGGTAAATTTTGCATCTTTTATTGTAGCTCAGTAAGCTCTCAGTACTTGGCCTCTCCCTCTCTCTCTCTCTCTCTCTCTCTCTCTGTTTGTCTCATCTGAAACAAAAATGACCTGTAGAGCAAAAAAAAAAGCCCTCTGGATGTCTGGATGCAGCCCAGAAAGGGATCATGCATGCTGCAGCTTTCCTCCATGTACAATATTCACCTGCGTCACACGGCGAGCTGCGGCTGACAGCGCCACAGAGATGAAGAATTATGACCGCAATTTGAGGTGAATTCCGCGCGTCCTGCTATAGCGTTGATTAACCCATTAAGACCGGGAACGTATCTGTCATTTTTCTTTCTTTGGGCTATTCAAAAATAGCAGATCTACAAGCTCATAGCGTGGCACTCTGAGCTTGTAGATCTGCTATTTTTTTCTTTCTTTAAAAAAAAAAATGTGTTCTTTGAATAATCTTTGAATATATGTTACATTTTTAACTCAAATCGTTGCTTCTGGGGGTCCCTGGAACAAAATATTTTCAGGTGGGGGTCGGCAGACAAATACATATCATTTTGGGGGTCCTTGACATGAAAAAGTTTAAGAACCACTGATAAATAGCAACATATGTTTAAAAAAAAAAAAACTTTAGAAGACATTTGTAGAATCCGCAGAAGCAATAAGATTCGAGTTACAAATGTTTGCTTTAAAAAATATATATATACCTATATTCAAAGATTTGCATGAATTTTCAAGATTTTTCAAAAATAGCAGATCTACAAGCTCGTAGCGCGGCACTCGGTGCCGCGCTAAGATAGCCTGACACTCAGCCTGAATTTTCATTTCATTTCACTCCATTATTCAGTCTGAAAGCCCTCTAAATGCAGCCGATTTTTGAGATGGGGGCGTGGCCAAAGTTTTTTTTTCAAAGACTCTTTGGCGATTGGTTCATACTGGATTATCCCGATCCCGATTCGTCGTACAGATTTTCAACCGAGAAACACCCGCCTTCGACACAGTCACCAGACCCTGAATGCGAGGCAAACGATTCAGGGGGTGGAGCCAGGCTAGCGCTATGAGCTTGTATATCTGCTATTTTTGAATAGCCAAAGGACTCTAAAAATGACTATGCGTTCCCGGTCTTAAAGGCTTAAGCTGTTTCTGTTGTTGAAGCAGATGACAGCAGAGCACTGTCTCCGCTCTCTAATTTGATCAGAGATGCAACAAATCAGCCCTCGACCCGCATCGAACTCGGGAAGGGTGAAAAACACCATTAGCCGGCGTTTTCTCCGCCGGAATATAATTTGACATCCTAATTCTCGTCTACAACACAGGCAGCAAATCAATCACGACGCCCGTGGCACATTCTTCCATCCCTCGTTTTTTCCCCTCAGGTCATTCGGTAAGTTATGAGATGTAGGGGCGATTAATTCTCTCATCCTCCTATATATCTGCAGGGCTCTCCGCTTTTCACTGTTCTGTATTTAGTGCAAAAAAATAAATTGGGAGACTGTTGTCAGTTAGATAAGATTATAAATGATTTCAACAGGAATGCTGTATTTCTACCACAAATCAAAAAACGGGGTAAAGGATTCCTGCCTTCCATCATAACCAGTGGTGTAAAGTAACTAAGTACATGCACTCAAGTACTGTACTTACAATTACAATTTTGAGGTATTTTTTTTTACTTTATTGGAGTATTTCTAATTTTCAGTACTTTTACTTCTACTCCACGTATCTCAGGGGCAAATATTGTACTTTTACTCCACTTTGCAATCATCAATTATTACATTATAAAACATACATTAACCACTTTAGCCCTATTTTATACCTAGGCTATTTGAAAATAGCAGATCTACAAGCTCACAACGCGTCGCATCGCGACGCGTTGTGAGCTTGTAGACTTGTGTAACTTGTGTTACTTTAAGTACATTTTGATACCAATACTTTTGTGCTTTTACTCAAGTACATTTAGAATTCCGGACTTTTACTCGTAACAGAGTATTTCTAAATCGCGGTATCGATACTTTTACTTAAGTAAAATATCTGAGTACTTTTTCCCACCACTGACCATAAATGTCCCATCCCCCTCAGTGCGTCATTCCCTTTGGAGTAAATATTGCCAACCTCTTTCCCCACGTGCTCATGGGCAGTGACCTCTGGGCTCAGGACAGTTGATGATTCAGTCTGATGCAAGGTGTGCAGTGAGGCCTGCAGCAGGGGGTAATGGTGCATATAGTCCAGCCCTGTTAGCCGCTGTATGCTAACAGCGGCATCAGCAAGTGTAGACAAACAGGCTAACATAGGTCAAGTGTGACCTCTGTTTCTGAATGGCTGATATCAGTGCTGCAGAAGCATCTGTGCGCGAGTACAAATGCAGCGTCTATCGACCGTACGTGACGCACCGTCTGCAGTGTTTGTGGAATCCTCTTTGAAAGGCTGCAATATTTTTTTTGTTGAGAAAAACAACAACATAACAAAAGGCTAACACGACAACAGACGTGTGTACAGACACATGTACACGTATGTGCCCACGCACACGCACACGCACACACGCACATAAACACATAAACACACACCACTTTCCTACTCCAATTGAGTGCTGTAATTAAATGTACATAGTATGTATTTCTGATTCCCAGGCGACGATAAGAAATCAGTTACTTCTTACTGTTAATAAATTAGTCATTTGTTTCTGATTGTGTATAATTCTTCCATTACACTGGCCTCAAGTGTATAATTTTTTTTATGCTAAAAGTTTATAACATACAGATATACTGTACATTTGTTCTGCTGCAGTACCCACTGTTGGCTACAAGTAAGCTTCTAAAATGCATCCTTTACACAACTAGAAAAAAGGGCAATACCGCAAGAACCATTAGAATATAGTACACAAACAAAAGAGTGATATTTCATTGCCCTTTGTTTAAAGTGACTAGCTTTACGATGAGGTCAAAGAAAGCAAAGTGGTAATTTGGCTGCTGTTCTCCTCCCTGTCTAGATGTACATAGACGGCAAGGAATAGCAATGCAATCTCATAACGGATTATGAATAAGTGAGCTTAAGAAATGTCATACATTACCCGTGCCAAAAACTACCTTTTGTTCAGTTTATGACACAGTGGAGACCACCTCTTTAAATGTGTCAACGACACGATGACACTGCGTTCTGCACGAGGAGGGACATACTGTAGCAAAAGGTCAATCTGGACATCCATGTCGGCAACAAGGAAGTGGATTGTATGTTGACAGCCTCAAATCTCTTGAGAAACTGACCTGGAGCAGATAAACCATTGCATTGTGTAAACTGGGCAGGAGTGGAAGGCCATAGTTGTTCTGTTACAACTGACGAGTGAGCAATGTGAGAATCCCCAGAAGCAGTAAGATTCGAGTTACAAATGTTTGCTTTAAAAATATATATATATTTAAAGATTTTTGCGAATTTTCACGATTTTCCAAAAATAGCAGATCTACAAGCTCATAGCGCGGCACTCGGTGCCGCGCTATGAGCTTGTATATCTGCTATTTTTGAATAGCCAAAGTGAGTGATGTGCATGATGCTGCACAGTGAAATGCTCAGTGTTCATTTATCCATTTATAACTCAAAGAGAGTACAAATGTAACCAAATGGACCCTTACTGGTCCATTTGGTTACATTTGAACACTCTCAGTTACAGTAAATGGATTGTCTGTCTGTGTCCCTTTTATGACTTCAAAACAAGCAGCACTACAGCAAGAGGCTCTGTATTTCTGTGAAACCTAGACCTGCATGGTCAAAGATGATTTACCTTGACCATGCATCACATTATAAAGACAGCTAGTGTTTCTACCCGCAGGCTGTCTAGTACTTCTATCAAAATGGTTGGTTGGTACCACATGCTCACTGGATCTTAACAAATCTCAACTTATTATATTATATTATATTGACGGTATAATAGACTGGACTTTTGTGGGTAGTCGACCTTGCACTGTTGTTAGGGGAGTGTCTAAAGCATTATTGCTATGTTGGTCTGTGAAAATAGAATTAATAAACATGCTGGATAATATTGATTTAAATTTTCGCAATTACCCAAACAGTCAAAGGTCATTTGTATTTGCTACCAACTAGGCCTGGCTTTGTGGCAGACATCAGATTAGAGTGGGTAGCCAGTATTGGCATTCAATTTAGCTCTTTTAAAGAGAGAAAGCTGAGCCAATTTTACTAAATTCCAGTTTTCATGACCTCAATATTCATTTTAATTAAAAAAAAATACAGAACAGCCAAATGCAATCGTGTGAAAATAACTACAACCAGCTACATGCTATTGCCAAAAATAACAACTAATTGTGCCTAGATGAATAAGGTGGTGGAAGAGGATGAGAAGAAAAGGCTGATGATGTGTGGGATGGTGAAGAGGAGTAGGAAGATGATCACAATAAGGAGGATGATGAAGAAGAAGAGGAGTAGGAAGATGATGACAATAAAGAGGATGTTGAAGAATCGGAAGATGACAATAACAACAACAACTGTTGCTGCTGATGATACTGCTAATTTATCCTTGTTGAGAGCTTGTAGATCGGCTATTTTGTTGCAGGAGACCGCCGTACGACTAAGAATAAATCAGACGTAATACTGGTGTGCTGAGCAGGCATCGTCTCAAGTGCTATCAACCCTCTCTCTCTCTCTCTCTCTCTCTCTCACTCTCTCTCTCTCTCTCTCTCTCTCTCTCTCTGTCTCTCGCTCTCCATCCCTTTCTTTCATACATATATATACACTCCATCTTGCTCAGCTCCCCTTTCTGTCCACTAAAGAGACTGTCCAATCCATCAGCGGCCATTTCCCTGGCGTCCGCTGGATGTTCAATCTGGACACAATGACGGAGGGAAATCACATATGTCAGATGACTTCATGGTGGATGACTTTAATATCCGCCGCGTTGGCCAGAGAGAGGCTACACGCTGGAATCACTCAATGGCCAATGAAGCCGCGGGCCACTAAACCAATATGGCGTGCTACGGCAGAATGGATGCGTTCCACGGAAGCGATGTCGGTCGCGGTGTAATTTAATCCAGCCCTAAGGACAGGCATCTCTCAACAGAAATGAGAGTTGGAAAAAAATATAGAAATTCTGGAAATGGGGGTCTTGAGGGAGTGGATGAATCGTGTAACCCTTCCCTAACCCCCATCTAACGCCCACCTTTCGAGGTGGGCGTTAGATGGGGGACATTTTTCCCTTATCTCGTTTAACTTGAGCCACCGATGCAAATAGGCTGTAAGAGCAAAAGAGAAATGTGCTTACTTTGTTTTCACCAGACGAATGACCAAACAAAAAAAAAACACCTGCATGAAGAAATAGATTTCAAGCTTGTCTGTTTCAATGCACAAGCTTGAGAGAGAAACTGGCTCAATCACTGCAGAAACAACTCTAGAGAGAGGCTCTTTGACTTTATAGTGTAACAGAGCAAAGAAGGAAAAAGAGAGAGGGAGAGAAACAGGTGAAATGAATAAAAAAGGAGCGAAATCCCCGGTCGGCTGTCAGACTTAACTGCTTCATAAAAAGGTGCCAATTCAGAAAACAGACTTGTACCTCCCTCCCTCCATACCTCCTTACACACAGAGAGGAAGAGGCAGAGACAGCGCCATACATTAACACCACCGGCCGGCCGTATCTCACAGATAAACAGATACAGGCACAGTACAGTACATCCACCAGAGTTTAAGAGGAGAGTGTAAACCGTCAAAACTGATGCTATCTCTCTGAAGATGAATTCGCGGGGAGTTTTTGCTGCACAGCACACCGTAGAATCCTCAGAGTTAATTTATCCACTTGTAACTCTTGAGACAAATGTAACTAAATCAAACGGGGCCCTTGTATTTGGTTACATAAAACACTATCGGCCAATCTGACTTGACCGATTTAACTAGTACATCTGCAGTGGTTGGAGGTGGACCCCTTGCTATTCTATAAAGAAATGTAGACCCTTTTTTGGGTAGGAACACTAGTGGTTGACAAGTGGCATTGCCTGAAGCTCAAAGCGCAATATCTTCCATGCCCAAGCAGTAGAAACTTGTCTCCTGCACTGGAGACCTTAGTACGAATTCGGGGAAGGTCATGAATCTTAGGGATAGCAGCTTTAACAAGCAAGTAGTGGTAGTAGTAGTAGTAGTAGTAGTACTACAGTAATAGTAGTACAACAACAACATACAGTTTGTGCAGACACAACTAAACACTAGCTTCAGCTGGTGATATATTGCAGGGCAATGCGACTTGTATGACACTGTTTTATACCACAAACAATATGCCAGAGCTCCCATTCCGGGGCGGCAACAGTGCATCAGTGTGACAAATGTGTTTCAAGCGAGCGTTCGATGTGATTGTCTCTGGCGACAGCAGCTCGTCCGCATCCCTAAGGTGCACGCAGGCCGCGGTGGGAGGACCAAAACTCCACTCCATTCCACTCTGTCACCCAGCTTTTGATCGAAGCTAATTTCCCACGGGCCGCGGCTTCGGATGAACCCCTGTCACAAGCCGGAGGAGCGGGGCGACTTAGTGTCTTCTCTGGGACAACCTGATATAAGAGGACATCATAATGCAGAGAGGAAGACCAGTTTTTTTTATGAAAGATAGAGCCGTATTCAGCAGCGGAAAGTGTCTGGTTTCGAAATCCCCCCGTGGATTCTGAAACCCTTTCTTAAGGGGAAGGAGGAGCGTTCCCGGGAGCGATGATGTGCGTTGCACAGACTGAGGAGCCTGGCTGACAGCGTCACGTGGGACCGTCTGCAACAATCTCGTAGAAAGTCTCCTGTAGATGTGTGTGTGTCGTGTGTGTGTGTACTGCTACTGTTAATTTTTCAGTTATGGTGGTTTACTCTAAATGCAGCACACCTGTCGAGATAAAATTAGTGTGAATTTCTCACTGTCGATAATGTGCTCACACTCTTGCAGGTCCTTTTTAAAAGTTTGTTACGCCGCTCGATGCCCGTTGGGAACGATGCCTTTTGGGAACGCATGCCCCCCTCCAGTTATTCAATAACGGCTTAGACCTGTTATACCTGTTGTCAGAGTACAAGTATAGTTAGCAGAGCCTTATATTAGAGAGTTCCGCCACTGAGGGGGCAGAAACAGCGTCGGTCACGTGGTTCATGCAAACTGGAAATAGTTACAAACGCCCATAGACTCCAATGCATTCCGGAAACTTCCGGTTTAGGGCTTTGTCACTATTCGCCAATAGAAGGCTATGTAGAAGACCTGGCCCAAAGAAGTGGACGGAGGTGACATAACTCTCCTTGAATGGCGCTGGTAGTTAGTAGTTAGTATCCATTACAGTATTATTACTGAGACCAGTCTATGACATCAGTACTACAGTGTGATGACAAATTGACGACATCAGGGATCTCCATATATGGGCATAAAAGGGACTCGGACAAACACGTCAAATCAAAGCCATTTGGTGTAGATGGAAAACCCTGGCCAACTAAGTATAAGGGCTTACTTAAGTGGTTAATTTATACATTTGTAAATCCAAGATTGTACAAATGCAACCGAATGGGCCCTTACAGGTCCATTTGGTTACATTTGGTCACTCTCATTTTACAGCGCAAAAATACAGACAGTGCAGAGGATTGATATGGACGTTACCCAACCAAGGCCTCTCAGAAAAGTCGATACGTCCACTTAAGAATTTGTGAGGGATGCAGTGTTATGTTGGTTTGACTTGATTTGCTCGGGGAAAAAACAGATCAATCTGGTCTCCTTGTCTTTCAGCGTGTGTACATCTGATCGTCAAGAGGTTGCTCAGAGGCCACGTTATTAAATTTGAAACACTAAAAAAACATCTGACTCCCGCCCCTCCCACCCACCATCAATCCTTAGAGATGATCTAAACTCTGAAAGTGCAGGAGAGGATCCATTTAGTCTAATCACTATAGGCTGCTCTTCAGTCAAAGAATACAAACATATTCGTTCAGGAGATATGACCACGAGGGTTTCCGTATAATTCCTCGAAACACAAGCTGATCAATATGGTTTCCCATGCCTTCCTTATGGGACCCACTGTGAGAGCCCTGGGGCTAGTTGGGGTTGGGGTTCTTGCACTCTGCGTTGTAGCCAGGGTTGCCAGATCTGCTTATTATAATTTCCCCGCAAGATTTTATTTGAAAATAGCCGATCTACAAGCTCACAACGCGTCGCATCGCGACGCGTTGTGAGCTTGTAGATCGGCTATTTTCAAATAGCTGATGTATATGTTAAAGTGCTCATGTGGCCCATAGTCACTTCTTTTGGGCTGGTTTTCCTAGACCTGGTTGCTTGTTTCTCTCACAGAATCTGGCAACACTGGTTGTAGCGTGCCACTGACCTACAGGGCACTGTGGAGGAAGGTTTTTTTTTTGCACTCACATATGTAGTAATACTCTCTGCCCGGTCTGAACTCGAAGCCCAGGGAGAACGGCGTGAAGAGCTGGAACTTCTCGGAGAACTTGAGCGGCCCGTTGGGGGAGTGCGGCCGATTGCACTCCCAGCGCTTGAAGCCCTTGGCGGTGTGGTCGCACGTGCTGTAGCCGTCGTAGTTGACCATGTAGAGGACGTAGCGCTCCGTCCGCTCCTCGGGGACCGAGTCCTCGTAGTGGGGGCAGTAGACGTCCAGGTAGTCGTTAATGCACACGTCGATGTGGTAGTCGCTGCGGTGGAACCTGGTTGGAGAAGAGGAGAGAGAGAGAGAGAGGAAAGATAAACTTTTTGATATATGATGCACTTTTGTTTTATTTAAAGGACTTTGCGGCCAATATTTATGTCAAGTCCGGTGTGAAAGGTTCAAACTTTTTTCTTTTCCGCAAAAAATCCCCCCCCCCTGCCATCAGTTTGTGATGTACGCTCCAAAGCTGGAACATAACACAGAACTTCTCCATCGCGATACGGACCTGCCGGCATGATTCACGGCGACACTTCAAAAGCAGCTAAGTGGCCGTTACTTTGGGATGGAACATCTCCTGGCCGTAGCGCAGCGCGCTTCACGCAAGAGTCAACTTGACTTAATGAGCCTCCTACCACTCCTTCTGTCTGCCGCTCACATCAACAAGACCCGGGGCTACTTAAACAACTTGGACCATAAAACTCCGATGCACAGAACACTCAGAACGTCAATGCGATGGACGTAAACACATCGCACATCGAGCTGTGTTTGGCTGCAGGACATGAGCCGCAGGTTTGAGCTCTCAACATTCCTCCGACGTCTTGCGGAAATTTACAGGCACCCAACTTCTGGCTCCGATAAATGCGTGGGGTTAGTTCGTCTATAAATCCATTGCATGCAGTACAACACCTTTGCACTCTGATAGATGGGCTAAAGAGGTTCTCCAAAAAACTGTTTTATTTCTTTTCATATAAAAACTTGATATATATTTTTTCCAAAGGCATTGCCTAAAAAAACAATCAAATGCAAAGTGCAAATGATAAGGGAGCTATGAGATAGTTGACAACAGTAAAAGTCAAATTGTAGGGAAAATTCAAGGAATGGATGCCTCTGAGGGCTGTGCTGAGAGCCATGTTTACAACTGCAATGAACCAGAAAAGACCACACAGGGTCAGAGGACATATACACAGACCACACACACACACACACACACACACACACACACACACACACACACACACACACACACACACACACACACACACACACACACACACACACACACACACACACACACACACACACACACACACACACACACACACACACACACTTTCATTTTTCTATTCTGTTGGTTATGAAAACTGTGGCTCTCTATCTTGCAGCATTTTTACACCTTCCGCGAATGTTCTTGTAATTAACGGGTGTGTGCATGTTGTGTAGTGGGTGTGTGTGTGTGCACGTTGTGTTGTGAATTGCTGGGTGAATTTAGTGCCAAGCTAACCCTGGGGTCAAACAGGACAACGTTTACAGAGCAAACATTCCACACCTGTAAACACTCACTGAGGAGGATGCCTTCAATTTAGCTCACACTTGAAGCACTCTGTCAGTGCCCTTTGGGGAACAATGTCAACCACACTCACGTATGTACACAGGTGCATGCACGCACGCACACACACACCTAGACACCTAGACACTTGAACACACACACGCACACACACACAAACACCCCAACGCACCTGCTGCAACTGACTCATTGTACCCAGAATCCAGGAAGAGCTTGTTTATAATTGGGAACTCAGTCTTGGTCCTGTAAGAGCACAACCTGACAAGAGTCCTGACAAAACTTTTAATTGAAAACTGCCAGCGCAGGCTGTGAGAAGGGAATAAATGCACCCCCCCCCCCCTAACACTCAGGGGGCGCGGGGGGACCGGCGTATACTGTAGCTAGCTAAAGCAATTTTTATCCCGGGGACCGCGGATACCCATGGATCAACGGATCAAAGAGCACGCTATGCACCCGCAACGTTGTGATGTCTTTCTCCCATCTTTTATGTCACCCTCAACCGGAAAAAATCCAATAAAGCAGAAACATCTGAGGGATAATCTTTTTTTAAAAAGGCAACAATTCATTTTTCCTCAGATGTGGAGAGGAAATGACAACACATTGTATGGAAGTTATGATGTCTAATCCTTAATTTATAGTCCGTCGTGCAACCATGTCACGCCCTTAAAATAGCTCTAAGCGACGCGTTGTGTTAGCTTGTGGAAAGCAATTTTT
>NC_137608.1:24268928-24273928 GCF_963280865.1 Gymnoscopelus braueri | reverse complement strand
AAGAAACTTTGAGGGCTGAGGTTCCGATTCTACAAATGTCTTGTAAATCCTAACAGTTTTTTGAAAAAACGTGTGTTGCTATGTTTTCAAACTTTTTCATATCAAGGACCCCAAAATGATATGTATTTGGCCGTGGACCCCCATCTCAAAATATTTTGTTCCAGGGACCCCCAGAAGCAAAGATTTGAGTTACAAATGTTTGCTTTAAAAATATATATATTCAAATATTTGTACACATTTTCTCGATTTTTCAAAAATAGCAGATATACAAGCTCATAGCGCGGCACAGAGTGCCGCGCTATGAGCTTGTAGATCTAGCCAAAGTGTAAAATAATGCTTTTCTGCTCAAATCTAAAAATGACACAGATGCGTCCCAGGTCTTAATGGGTTAATAGGTAGAGCGGAAGGCTATCGGTTCGATTCCTCCTGGCTTGATCCCTACACTGGCTTTGTCCTTGAGCTCCTTCCGCTGAGCAGGCTGGTGCCTTGCATGGTTGCGTCTGCCGTCTGTGTGGGTTTATGTTTACAGCACAATGCATAATGTGTAACGTGTTCCACGGTGTTGCTGCATGCATGTGTGAACGGCTGAATGTGAAGTACATTGTAAAGCGCATTTGAGTGGTTGCAAAGACTAGAAAAAGCGCTATATAAATACTGTCCATTTACCTTTTATTTTATTTATAATCAATTACATGTGCCGAGCCCTCCTGGTGAGCTAGCTTTGAGCAGGTTAAAGCCAGGTCAGATAAACACAAACCTCTCCAGCTGCGCACCACACCAACGCTAATAGAAGGAGGTATTTCCTACAATTTGTGCAGCTTATGTATGTTTGGTCCAAACATTTTCAAGGACAGGGTCACATACGGATTTGCAAGCGGAGATGAGGACAAACATTCCTTAGTATGTGTTTACTGTTTACTGTACCTTTCTGAACAGGATAGAGAACATCGTGTAATGTCCTTGGCCGCACCCCACGGAGCGGAAAGCTCAGGGAGGCTATCAACATTTAGTGGCTCAGAGAAGAAGTCCCACCCCTCCCTTTCAAAACCATTTTTCTGGTCAGCCCCCACAATGCCGTCTGTTCCTAGGCCACCTGGACGTGCCTGTGTTGCTACCGTGCCTCAGGGAACTCCAGTCATACACAACAGCACTCGCTGACAGACCAACTAACTAGCCAACTTCACGTGAACGTGCGTGCCCGCACACACACACACACACACACACACACACACACACACACACACACACACACACACACACACACACACACACACACACACACACACACACACACACACACACACACACACACACACACCACTGTGTATGCCATCACACATCTGTGGGCCACCTGCATATTGCACACTATACAGTTATAAGGTCATGTCTGTCTATGGCAGTTGGTCTCAAGCCATTTTTCTGTTGCTGCCATATAATCTCTCTTTCTTTCTGTCTCTCACACAAACACACACACACACGCGCACAGGCACATGCACACGCACACGCACAGTACAAGTTATCAGCAGATGGATGGAGGAGAGATGAACTCAGATGAAATGGGTGTAGGAAATTATGGCGGGACGAGCGAGAGAGAAAGAACAAGAGACGGACTGGGGGCGAGAGAGAGTGGGCGGGCAGTAAAAGAAGAAGGTTGGAGCTACAAAAACACGGAGGTGGAAGAAAGAGGCGGAGAGGGCGGAATGAGAATGGCAGAGATAAAATGAGAGAAGTGGTGATGAAAAGACAGGAGACGGATGTGAGCGGGTCTCTTTTGTGTCACCTCGGCAGGACTCATCATTATGACTCCTGTGACATGTGTACACACACACACACACACACACACACACACACACACACACACACACACACACACACACACACACACACACACACACACAAGCTGATACACGTGAATGCGTGCAAGCCACTGACATGCCACACAGACACACACACACACACACATATACGCCCACACGCAAACACACGTGCACACACGTACAGTACGTGCACTGACCTTCAAGGTAGGTAGCCATGGCGCTGTGTCAGGATGTTATAATGTCACCACTTTCATAAAACCCCTAACCCCCTTTCACGGTTCACAGACCACCGGCAATATATTGTCTGTGTGCTTGTGAGTATGTGCGTGACTGCGTGCACACGTATGTGGTTGTGTGTGTGTGTGTGAGCGTGGACACGTGTGCGTCCGTCTGCTTGTGATTGGGACAGAAGCAGTTGTATAACACTTGAGGGCCGGAGGGCAACCAGCATGCATTCGATTCTTCAGCTGGATAGTAACCGTTTACGTGCGAGTTAGACAATAGAGCTGATATATCGCTGGGAGATCGGTGCTGTGGGTCTGTAGCAGCCTCGTGCCCAATCTATACTACATTGTACCATGGTGTCCCACAAGGCATCAACAGTGCGACGTCTTGTGAGCTTGTAGATCTGCTGTTTTCGGCGTAGGATACCGGATAAATGGGGCTTCTCTGTCTTAAGCTGGCACCAAAGTCTTCATTCACTCTCCTCACTGTTGCATTGAGCTTAGGTAGCAGGAGTCCAGACCACTTGAGCACTACATTGAAAAGGCAGTTTTGTTTGACAGTAAACAAAAGCTTGGTGGGGATGCTATCAGGAGTTGTTGCTTCGGGACAATTATTTTCTGTGAGAGCCCTTTATCCATTATTTCTTGCTGATCTATGTATATTCATGTTCCTTCTACAGAAACATGAATGTAAATAATAATAATAATAATAATAATAATAATAATAATAATAGTTTTATGAACTAGCTAGTGTACATCACTTCCTGTCTCAAGGCCATAGAGAGGGAAGTATTGTAATATAGTGAAATAGCACCATAACGGCTTCGACGGCTTGTAAGTGAAAATCTGTGCTCAATCAACAGCAGCCTACCGTCCACTGTGCCCAGCTCCTTTTAAGAATAAAAGCAGAGTACATGATACCAAGCTCCTTTCAAAAAATAAAAGTACACTTCACTGTACACAATTCCTTTCAGAATAAAAGTACAGTCCAGCTCCTTTCAGAATAAAAGTACAATACACTGTACCCATTCAGAATAAGCCTAACATGACACTATAACACTGACAAAAATAGGGATTTCTTTCAAACTCTGGCCAACACGTACGAAAAACTAACATTTGCTGTTTTAGATAAAATGTATCTGTCCGACAGCCTTTGTTTGTGTTGTGTTGTGTTGTGTTGTGTTGTACAATGCTGGGCAGAGATAATGCTGACACAAACAACAGATAAGAGACACAGAAATACTCTGATGACTATCAACGTGCCAGGAAACCAAATCAAGTCTTAAAATAAATCCTTTGATCCCAACATGGAAAGGACATGAAAAGGCCATCAAAAGGATTACAGACAGTTAACAGAGTGGTCTTGTCCTCTCTCTCCACCGAAAACAAACGTTTAAATTCAGCGCGGTGACTTTTTACGAATTTTTAAGAAGTTCTTGAAGAGCAATCACACATTCACAAAGAGCCTCGGCCGAAAGTGCAGATCTTGGCAGACGAAGAGAAGCACCGAGGTAATTTCTGGAGCATCTGTCGACTGCGGATGGGGCGGAGTGGTTATAAGAGCAGATGGTAATGGAGAGATGAGGCGAGTGCTTGCACAAAGCAGGAGAGGGCTAGGTCTACTACTGAGGGACTGCTGCTTTTGTCACATGGACAAAACTTGTAGCAACGCTCTTAACCCATTAAGACCGGGAACGCTTCTGTGTCATTTTCAGATTGCTTTGGCTATTAAAAAAATTGCAGATATACAAGCTCGCAGCGCTACGAGCTTGTAGATCTGCTATTTCTTTTTTAAATCGTGAAAATGTGTGCAAATCTTTGAATATATAAATATATATATTTTTAGAGCGAACATTTTTAACTCCAATATTTGCTTCTGGGAGGTCCCTGGAACAACATATTTTGGCGGCCAAATACATATCACTTTGAGGGTCCTTGACATGAAAAAAGTTTGAGAACCACTGATATTATAGCAACAGAAGACACATGTTAGAAGACATTTGTAGAATCCCCAGAAGCAAACATTTGAGTTAAAAGATTTCGCTTTAAAAAAAATATATATATATTAAAAGATTTGCAAAAATGTTCATGTTATTTCAAAAATAGCCAAAGACATCTTAAAATTACACATACGCGTTCCCGGATCTAATGGGTTAAAGGAAAAGGCTGTACGTGCGCATTGCACATTGATTCCATATCCGCTTTTCATACAGCTGAAAATAGCAGATCTAGCAAACTACAAGCGTGCAGCTTGTAGATCTGCCCTCACACCTGCCGATCCGACCGATATGTGTGAGTCATAGTGTCGGGGGCTTTGTCAGAGTACCCGTTATACCCGTCTGTCTGTTTCCCTTTTATGCCCATATATGGAGATCTCTGTATCTGTGTCTACCTGTGTCAACTGACAACAAAGTGATCACTTTAAGTAAGAGTGGACACACAGTACATATTTTGATTTCATTTTGTTTCTCATTTTGATCTGTACTATATGTCTTTTTGTACAATGTCTTTCTCATTTTGATCCGTACAATATGAATGAAATTTTTTTTGCTGTCTGATTCGTCCAATATGCATCTTTTTTTCTCATTTTGATTCGTACAATATGAATGTGTTTTTTCTGCAGTTTGATTGGTACAATATGCATGTCATTCTTCATAAGCTATACAATAGAATTTGCAGAGCCTGAGTCAACCAACATCTTAACAGCTACTCTGACTTACCACAAGGACACACTGTCTCCTCCCATGCTTGTACTTACATCTGTTTCATGTGTTCTTGCATGTGTGTAGCATACAGTGTGTGTGTGTATGTGTGTGTGTGTGTGTGTGTGTGTGTGTGTGTGTGTGTGTGTGTGTGTGTGTGTGTGTGTGTGTGTGTGTGTGTGTGTGTGTGTGTGTGCGTGTGCGTGTGCGTGCGAGCAAGTGAGCAAGTGAGCGAGAGAGAGGGGGGGGGCTAGAAC
>NC_137608.1:24253928-24266428 GCF_963280865.1 Gymnoscopelus braueri | reverse complement strand
ATGACATGCAACCAAGTATAACTTCAGGCTTTAACAATCCAGATTGTGCCTGTGTACTCGCCCTGCCCTAAAAGCAGCCCTCTGATAATACAGGCTCTGATTGATGCTTGTTGAACCAGAACTAGTTCCACTCTCCATCTTAATTGGCCTAGTTGAGTACTCTCTGTAGAGGGACACAACACAGAAGGTGTTGGCAGGGAAAAGGGGCCTGTGGGTCAGGTCTTGGAGGGCACAAGCTACATTCTGTTCACACTCCCAACTGCGGGTTCATGAACTTTTGAACCAGCCAAGGCAGCCCAGGAAACTGAAACAATAAACTGGAAAGAAAAGGCAATTTGCAGAGATAGGATTTGTTAAGCTCGTAACTTATTGGATAACACGTTGTTTTCGTAGGCAAGCCGACGGGGTTGGACCCATAATACGTTCCAAAGCCCTCTGTTTACCGCGGGGAGACCTCGCTCCGTTTTTCTCATGTACAGAAAATGTATTTATTGGATTAACAAATCCTGCACTGTATCTGGCTATCCCATCTATTCAATATATACAGGCAGAGAGAACAGCCGTAAATGGGAAATGATTAAAAACGAGCCTAGATATGTGGCTAGAGGTTTAAGTTTATCTAATTATTATTAGGAAAAAACATATCCTGTTGCTAAACAGGCATTTCAACTGCATGCAATTCTTTTTTTCACACGTACACACATTTCACAAAAAACTAAACATTTACTTACTGATAATAAAGTAGCAATTTAGAGAGGTGAGGTTCAAGGGTGTTGTCAGATACACATACTATATACGGTATGGTTGTAGATGCATTATAAACTGTTACATTCTTGTACTTCTTGCAACTTATTTGACACCGTGATGTTTCTGTGTGCGTGCACACTGGTGATTTGGACAGACACAAGAAATGCACATACGTATATACATGGCACAGACACACACAGACACACAGACACACACACACACACACACTAAGATTTTTATGGAGGCAGGTGGTGACACACTGCGGACAGGTTTGGGAGGGGTGTTACAAACATGTGTGGTCTAAAGTTAGCAAAGTTGGAGAATGCCTTCCATCATTCTATCTCTCTCTCTCTCTCTATCCCCCCTCCCTCCCTCCATCCCTCCATCCATCCATCGTTCCGTTCTCTCCTTCACATACTACTCCTCCCCAGCTGTTCCCCTCATCTCATCCTCTGACCTGTAGTGGCTGTCAGAGGGCCTGCTGTCTGCTTGGACACAGCGCGCCCTGCATGCACCACACATACAGTGGGTCGCCCTGCGTTCACCACACATACAGTGGGGTCGCCCTGCATTCACCACACATACAGTGGGTCGCAATGGACGCCACAAAGGAAACGTAGATTCGGTGCTGCTGGCGGCGCTATACGTTTGTGCAGTATTATGTCTCACGTAGTGAAAATGATGAATACATATTCATGCGAATGCTAATTCTCAAACCCTCTGCGACATACTCTCAGGTATATTTAGCACTGTGACTTTCAAAATTACACGTACTGCAGAGAGGCACACACATCGTGCATAGCAAACACACAAAAACGCGCACACGTACACACACAAACACACACAAACACACACACATACACACACACCCCCTTATGGCTGTCCTTCTTTCCGTCCCTGCATTTCAGTCCACCTGCTGCTCTCTCTCTCTCTTTCTCCACTCTGAGACCGCCGTGTCGAAAGCTTAACCCGCCTGGCATTGATGCCCCCATTAGAGCGCAGCAGGGGCCCCTTCAATACACACACTCACACATGCATGCATGCATGCACGCACACATGCACGCACGCACGCACGCTCACACACACACACACACACACACACACACACACACACACACACACATACATGAGATGTCCCAGTTAGAGCCTGTCTCATTCAAGTGCTTGTAGAAAGCATGTCAGCGCAGTAGTGAGACCAACATTATAGTGGTGTGTGCGTGTGTGTGCGTGTGTGTACACGTGTACGCGTGCGTGCGTGCGTGCGTGCGTGTATGTGCAACCGGGCCAACAGCGCTGAATTATGAGGGCTGGACCGACACACACCCACAGGTGTTGAGGATCAACTCAAACACAAATCACCACACAGACACCTCGCCATTTTGCGCGTGCACGTACACGCTCACCTGCATGTTTTACGGCATTGACGTCACGCAGCTGCTAACGCTTTCCAACCATATCTCCCCCTGACAAATTTTCAACCAGAAACCCCCCCCCCGCCACTACCAACCACCACCACCAACCCTCCCGCCCCGCGTTTTCAGGGAATGAGACAAAGACATGATCCCTCATAAATGATGCTGACCTTTCATTCATACCATGAAAAAATGTATAACAGGCGGAGGTGTGAGCAATAGACAGAAGATATGAAGAGAGAGAGAGAGAGAGAGAGAGAGAGAGAGAGAGAGAGAGAGAGGGAGAGAAAGAGACAGATAGGGGTGGGAAGGTAAAAGACGGAGGATAAAGCACGAGGAGATGAGATGAGGGGCACGTGGAAGAATCAAAATGAATGTCAGATGGTCTTATTCAGTTCAACACACGCACACACACACACACACGCACACACACATGCACATACACACAGTAGCATGTAGAATCCATCATTCTGTACATGCAGGCCGTTGTTTAATGAGCTTCAGACTGTCATGCACTTTGTCTAACTATATTCTCACATGAAACGTTAACCTATAGTCGCTGTCAGGCAGAAACTCTCCATATTTCATCTTTTAATATATTTTTTTCACAAATCAATGCCCTATTTTATACTTCATCGTATGACTAAGCTAGCGAAAATAGACGATTTACAAAAGACGTACAAACGCGTCCCCACAAGTTTTTTGCTGCTTTTAAAAGATATTGAACATGTTGGAAAATATAGGAACCCCAGGTTAAAAGTGGTTAAGTCTGATTTAAAAATATTTAACCTATGAAAAGTTGTAACAAGAATACATATTTATTTTTCTCCGGAAAAGTAACGGTTTAGCACAGGGTTTCCAGCAAACACCTACGTTTGCAAAGAGAGCGAGAGAGAGACAATGAGAGTGACAGAAATTGGCAGTAGCTAAACTACAGGGAGCACTTGCACATCTCATTTTAGGCAATTTGACAGATGACAATGGATCAGAGGAACACCAGAGATGATCTGCGCTCACCAAAACAGGTGGCCGCAAAATTCACAATGACAATACGGATGATCTGCGAGACGCAAGAATCACTTTGTGATTGATAAGACCGGCCTCAATGTCTTTCCAATGAATGGTGAAATATGGTGGCGCGGTGGCTCCGTGAACAAAACGACATGAGGGAATGATAGGTTGGAAGAGATTATCTATCAGGAAGACAGTGAGGTTGCCAGGATTTAGAAGACGGGGGATTGTGGGTAATATCTCCACAGCCCTTTCCCCCGGTCACGGTCGGCTGGCCTTAAATTAAACCAGCACACAGGTGTGCATGCGGGCAGACACACACAGACGTGCAACACAAAGGCAAGCGCCCGTGTACGCTCGTATGCGCGCGCCCACAAACGCACACAGGCGCGCGCGCACACACACACACACACAGGGTATGACCATGTGTTATTATCTTCTGTATCCACCCCCACGAGCGAGCACTCTAAGAGAAAACAGTTACTTTAGATCCTTTCCACTGATTTAATCATCAACACCTACAGGAGAAGTAAAGAGAAGGAAAGAAATCACTCAGACGTCAGCAACAAATGCCAGAGGCCGACCCAGCAGTGAGCACCGCTGGGCCGACGCCCCAGAGAAAGAAAAGAAAAAAATCACTACAGACCCACCCACCCACCCACACACACTTAACCCATTAAGACCTGAAGCAGATTCTAAAAATGTCCTCTAAATCCTGACAGTTTTCTGCAAAACCTATGTTTCTATGTCAATGGCTCTCAATCTTTTTCATGTCAAGGACCCCCAAAATTATATGTATTTGGCCACGGACCCTCATCTCAAAATGTTTTGTTCCAGGGACCCCCAGAAGCGAAGATTTGAGTTCAAATGTTTCGCTTTAAAAATATATATATTCAAAGATTTGCACAAATTTTCATGATTTTTCAAAAATAGCAGATCTACAAGTTCATAGCGCGGCACTCGGTGCCGCGCTATGAGCTTGTAGATCTGCTATTTTTGAATAGCCAAAGTGTAAAATAATGACACAGATGCGTTCCCGGTCTTAATGCGTTAAGGAGGGGCGTAATATAGCGACGCGCACTTCCAAAACGCTAAGCGTGGTCTTGCATAAAACATCAGCCGCCGGGCACTTTAAGTGCCCCTATTGTAATCAGGCCAAGGCAATAACAGACCCCATAAAGGGTCCCGTGGAGAGAGAGAGCGTCCCGAGGTCCATTTAGATGTCCAGAACAAAGAGCATCAGCTGATCAATGGACAAGCTCGTTAGGGTAATATGCTGCACCGGGCAAATTCTGACTGACTGACTGTGTGTGTGTGTGTGTGTGTGTGTGTGTGTGTGTGTGTGTGTGTGTGTGTGTGTGTGTGTGTGTGTGTGTGTGTGTGTGTGCGTGTGCGCGTGTGCGTGTGCGTGTGTGTGTGTAGCAGGGGGTGGGGTTTCTCGGTCATGCTAGCATTCTGCTGATGCCGTGTGCAGTGAACGCGCAGAGACAAGGGCGTGTGCATGGGACCAAGGTAAACACTTTGAGCACACATGTACGACACACACTGACACATGCATGTAAGAAAAAAACATGCAAGCAAAGCTACATGGGAAACCATTACACGCACAAATAAACACGCGCACAGAGTGGAAAAAATTGTTTGTGTGCAGTTCTAATGAGGATTGTGTGGGTGCGTGCGTGCGTGCGTGCGTGTGTGCGTGTGTGTGTGTGTGTGTGTGTGTGTGTGTGTGTGTGTGTGTGTGTGTGTGTGTGTGTGTGTGTGTGTGAGAGAGAGAGATCGAGAGGCACTAAAAGCTCTTTAGGGGCACCTCAGGGAACCATCCCTCATGACTTATCAACTAGGAAGACAGACAAAAGTGGACGCACATGCACACACACACACACACACACACACATGCAGTGGATCCTTAATGAACCCTTGTCAGCTTGAGAGGAAGACTGAAGAGAGGGGAAAAGAGGAGAGGGGAAGAGGAGAGGAAAGTGGAGAAGCGAGGAGGAGGAGAGGGGGAGGCAGGGGAGGAGAGGGGGAGGCAGGGGAGGAGAGGGGGAGGCAGGGGAGGAGAGGGGGAGGAGAGGGGAGGAGAGGGGGAGGAGGAGGGACATCCCTCCCAGGCTATGGCGCTTGGCCTTGAGATCGATCGCTTATCACTGTCACCTAATCTGTCCATCTCTCTCTCTCTCTCTCTCTCTCTCTCTCTCTCTCTCTCTCCTCTGTAAACCCCCTCTCTCTCTCTCTCTTTATCTATCTCTCTCTAGTCACCCCTCTCTCTCTAGTCCATCTTCCTCTCTCTCTCTCTCTCTCTCTCTCTCTCTCTCTCTCTCTCTCTCTAGGTCTCTCTCTCTCTCTCTCTCTAGTGCAGAGAGGTGCAGAGAAAATGAAGGGCAGACAGAGATATGGAGAGACAGAATGATGGAGTGTGCAGTTCTCATGAATAGAATTAGAGAGAGAGAGAGAGAGAGAGAGAGAGAGAGAGAGAGAGAGAGAGAGAGAGAGAGAGAGAGAGAGAGAGAGAGAGAGAGAGAGAGAGAGAGAGAGAGAGAGAGAGAGAGAGAGAGAGAGAGAGAGAGAGAGAGAGAGAGAGAGAGAGAGCCAGAGAGAGAGAGAGAGAGAGACAGAGAGAGAGAGAGAGAGAGAGCGAAAGGAAGTGGGAAAGGCACGACTCTCTATGCAATAACTGAAAATTCTATTAAATTCTGCTGCAAATTATTGAATAGTGTAACCCAGACAGCATTGTGCTGTGTGGAGGGTGTGCGGTCTCACTCAGTCATTACGGCTCGGCACTAGACAAGACCAAAGCAACACATTCTCAGTTCCACATTTGTCGAAAGGGATGAAGTATGAATTAACCTTAACACCTAGCAGGTACAGTATGAATTAACCTTAACACATACAGGTACAGTATGAATTAACCTTAACACATACAGGTACAGCACGTTGGAATTTGTTTAGAAATATTCTCATGGCCCTGAGAGATTTTCCATTCCTGTTTTATAAGATTCTTAAAAAAAGACCCATGCACCCTTGAAAATAGTTTTACATCGATTTACATTTAGATAGATAGATACAGTAGATAGATAGATAGATAGATAGATAGATAGATAGATAGATAGATAGATAGATAGATAGATAGATCATCAATCATTCATCAGATCAACCATACAGAGGATCACAAGCCGTTTCATTCAGAAGGAGATATTTCAGTTTGACCTTCACACGCTCTCCTCTACATTTCGACGCACCTCTAAAAAAAGGACACAGCTGAGCTCACTTCACACCTCACAGCACATACAGTGAAAACCACTGCCCCGCCAACTCATCTCCATCTGTGGCCTGATCGCTGCATATTGCCCCCCCCCCCCCCCCCTCCTCTCTGTCTGGTCTCTCTACATCCCTCGTTGCATCCCACCCTGTTATCACAAACACTCCTATTTCCTCCCCCCTGGCTATGTCTGGCTGGCAGCGAAGGAGAGATGACAGATGAGGGGAAAGCGGGACAGAGAGAGAGAGAGAGAGAGGGAGAGAGGGAGAGAGAGAGAGAGAGAGAGAGAGAGAGAGAGAGAGAGTACAACAAGCCACTGAAGCCTGTTGTTTAGCTGGGAGCAGTCTGTCGTTTGCTGCTTACAGTATATTTTAAATCGACAAACAGCTTCTGTTCCCTTTTGCAAAGTTACTGGTGGTGTTTTTTATTAAAAAAGAAATTCAAATACATAGTAGGCTAGCAGATACATACTCTGGCCTATTTAAAAACCAATTAGCTCACCGCTAGGAACAAACAAACAAACAGACAGAGCGATAGATAGAGATGGATTGATATGCTGTAGAGAGATGGAGAAGGACAGACACAGAGAGACCGATAGAATGGTATACCGCAGTTACTCCCTCAGGGGTCCTTACAACTCCAAAGGACAAGAGGATGATGGTATGAAAGAGAAAATAGAGAATGGTGTGAAATGTTACTCTCTTAACTACAGCGGAGACTCCACTTTGGGCCGCAATTAACCCCCTAGCACTTAACCTCCATCAGGGAAAGGGAGGGAGAGAGGGAAAGAAAGAAAGAAAGAAAGAAAGAAAGAAAGAAAGAAAGAGAGAAAGAAAGAAAGAAAGAGAAGGTTTAACTATCTTCTCAGAGAGGTTGGAAACATTGTTGAGTCTTTCCACATGCGGTCGTTTTTAAGAATGAAAGACCTGGACCGGTGGAGGGGAAAAGTAGACTTTTAATACACTGACAATCAAAACTGACACATACGACTCGGACGCTCCACAATGGCCCTTTGTCTCCAGTATGTGTCTTAAAGAAGTCCAACTGCGGTGTGTCAACTCACCGGGCCTTCAGAGTGCCTCCAGTTCAGACACCACTTGCATTGTAAAAAGAAAAAGAAACAACAACAACAACAAAAAAACGCCTCTATCAAGTTCATTAGCCATCTTCATTTCCCCGCAGCTTCTCCCACGGAGACACAAAAAAAGAACCTTTCTCTTCCTTTTCCTTTTTCTATCTATCTCCTTTTAAATCTCTCGCCTGTTGATCTGAGCCATTAAATCTGTGAAGGAACTCTTCTGTCGCAGGGTGAGAAACAGCTTAAGCTTCCCCCCTCCTCGACAACAAGAACAAGGAAGTAGCTTTGGAGCCACTCCATTTGTTTTCCCTCTCTCTCTGTGGAGTGTCTCTTTCCAATAGAGACGCCAAACTAGAGAGAAGAGGAAGTGGACCCAGCTGAAGAGAGAAAAATCCCCCCCCCCCCCCTTCCAAATTGACCGGCGAACAAAAAAAAAACCAACCCCAGGAAAGACACATAGATAATGTGTAATGTGTTCTATGTCTGGGGTAAAAGCAGTTGCCAAAGGAAGGACCCATGTACTGGGCTGTCTGGCCGTGCTGTATTTTGTATGCGCACACATGCACCGACACAGTCACAGTCACACACACACACACACACACACACACACACACACACACACACACACACACACACACACACACACACACACACACACACACACACACACACACACACACACACACACACACACACACACACACACACACACACACACACACACACACGCTGTCGCACATGCATCCAAGCACACACTGCAGCAGCAGGGGGATGACAGGAACACTGCTGAGTGCCAGACGCTTTGATAAACCTGACCGGCGGCAGGAGGACACAGTCAATGCAGCTCACTGCATGTGCACTCACTCACACACACACACACACACACACACACACACACACACACACACACACACACACACACACACACACACACACACACACACACACACACACACACACACGCACGCACATAAACACACACAGGCACACATGCACCTATACCTCCCTTTTTCCATTCTTCCTTGTGTTTCACTCGATCAATCGTTCCTCTTCCCTCATGCCGTGTCGGTTTCTCCACCAGCCTCCATCTGCTTCTCCTCCATTCATCCCCTTGTTTTCTGGTGCAAAACCGCCTCATTCTGAATACCTCCACCCCTATTTTCCCTCCTGTGCTTTACCCATCTTTTTTCCCAAACAACCAACCCCCCCCCCCCCCACACACACGCACACACACACACACACACAAACAAACACATAAACACAGTGGGAGTCTGTCTGAGCTGCGGTTTATGACAGAAATAGAAATGGTTCTGCCCTGCCTTCACAATATCAAACCCATCCTTCTTGGGGATGCTTGGAGGAAATAACATTATAGCAGTGGCCTTGATGTGGTTCCATGTCCAAGTGTAGCTTGTAATGGAGCAGTGCTCATCTGTACGGAAGCCTCTAGGGTCCAGCGAGCGGGCTGTCCGCTTGGTCTTCTGCTTAATAAAAGGCACAAGGTCTTTCATCTCAGGGAACCTCTTCGCCTGCTGAGCAACACATCCCTGTGACCTGCACACAACCGATGTGAGGGAACGACAGACAGGTCATTTCCTAAATCTATCTGAACGGAATTTGGGAATCTAGGAGATAGTCCAACGTTCATGTTAATCTACACATCAATCGAAACTAGACCGCCGCCCGCTAGGAACGATGCAAGTTCGAGAAGTTGGAAATGCATGCCCCACCCGGTTACGCAATAAAGCAATAAGCCACTAGAGGTCACAGTTTACAGAGTATTTTACAATAATAATAATGATAATAAAACTTTATTTATATAGCACCTCTCAAAACTGGGTTACAAAGTGCTTCACAAAGAAAACAAGAATGGCTGAGGGGCATAGTGAGGCTTTACGCGCTAGCAGAGTTCCTCCCACCCTCATTATAAAATAGAGGTAAACTGAGACCTTGCGTGTCTTATTGCTTTCCAAAATGGTTACAAATATGGCATCATGAAAATCATAGACACCGATTAAAACTGTGCAAGCACAACTTCTACAAGAGTTCCCGGCTACCAGGAAAAGCAATTTCCTCCTGACCGAGACCAGTCCAGCCAGCTGTGTATGTTAATGTCAACCTTTCCCAAACAAACACATAAAACTTAACATAAAACAAAACGTAACCGTTAGCTCAATCTCATTGTAACTTAAGATATTCAATAGAATTCACAATTTTTTAAAGCCAGATTTAGCTATGTCTGTGAACTTCCCGTGTAAACGGCTAGCTTAGCTACTTAGCCTTGCAGCCGAGAATCCAGCACAGATGGTTTGCGAGGGATGGGGAGCGCTCGTTTTCCATACAAGCCCCGCCCGAAGCCATCAGTCCCTCGCCAAAAATAGCAGATCTACAAGCTCACAACCAAATGCGACCAAGTATAGCGCCCTGGGCGACCCTGGTCAACCAAGTAAAAGATTTAAGTGGTTGTAGAGTAATCTATGAGTAATGACTCAATGGCTTAAAGTAGCTGAAGAGTGTCCTACACTAATAATAACTGTAACAAATAAATAAATACTGTAACTATTGAAATTGTCATTTCAATAGTTACAGTATCTTAAGACTGATCTAAGAGTAAATGTCTTATAATCTAGAGAAAAATCATCAAATCTGGTGCGGGTCCATTCATAATCAGGGAGGGGTAATCTAAAAGAGCTCATCAATGTAACAAATTACCAAATACCATCTGGCTGGGGGGGTACGGTTAAATGTAGACAGTAATGACAGTTTAGATCACTGGCCTTATTAAATAAAGAGCCCATTTACACAGACATATGGCCCATCAACTGCCTAGCCTGGCAGTCCACGCGCACACGCACACGCACACACGCGCGCACACACACACACACACACACACACACACACACACACACACACACACACACACACACACACACACACACACACACACACACACACACACACACACACAGGCACACACACGCACACACTGTTTGTGTTCCAACCTCTGATTGGAACAATTAACCGACATCATCTTTGGAAAAATGCTTTCTTATATGATTTCCTGTAAATGTCCATAACTAGGCTATTACACCATTATGAATAATTAATAACTACATCATTACTTATATTTCATTATACTAACTATAACTAACTATATTTCTAAATCAACTGTATGCTATCGCTGACATCGACACGGACAATGATATTTGATTTTGAATAAATTATCCATATTTGGTGCTTACTTAGAGTATAATACTCAGATTTTGTGTTGTCTTGTGTTTTGGTTTGCTTGATTGTCTGGTTGATTTTTTTTTTGTTAACTGTTTTGTTTATGAATGAATGAATATTCTATTTCCGTGTCAGGATGATTGCTTGACCCATTCCACATGGCATTATCAGACACAGTGTATTACCCGACCAGCAACTGATTATACATAGTAGTGAGTACATGTATATACAGTACATAAATTCATGTATGTTTAGAATGTATTACTGTCTGAGATGCTACATCTCAAGGTGTTATTCCTAATAAAGTATTCCAAACAACACACACATGCAAGCACGCATGCATACTTACAAATGACAAATATAGGCAAAAAGAAAAATGCACACACACACACACATGCGCACTCCCACGCCCACACACATACACACACACACACACACAGTCACAAAACATTGCAGTGCGGTACAGACTTGATATTCCACGGCCATTCATCTGCCAGAGGGTTACTGTCGTATGGTCCATGGCCGGAGAGAAAGTGTCACTCACACTCACATTATGCTCTCTCACACACACACACACACACACACACACACACACACACACACACACACACACACACACACACACACACACACACACACACACACACACACACACACACACACACACACACACACACACACACACACACAGACAGACAAACTACCCTCCTGAAGCAAAGAAGTAGCTCTGTGTGATTATTGCTTTGGAGAGCAGGCAGACAGGGACAGGCGGACAGCTGGGACTGTTTTTATTGGGTTCCACAAAAGTGCTCCAAGTGTGTGCGTGTGCGTGTGCGTGTGCGTGTGCGTGTGTGTCACATGCCTGCTTTGTGGGGTGTGTACAGGTGCTGATCTGTGTAAAAATGCCCGTGACACAGCCACTGTTTTTTAACAGTGGCTGTGTCTAAAGGCATTCCACACACACACACACACACACACACACACACACACACACACACACACACACACACACACACACACACACACACACACACACACACACACACACACACACACACACACAGCATGGTGTACCAAGCAGGGGAGATAGGGGAAGAGAGGGCGGTGAGGAGTGTTTATGTACTGTCAGAGGTTAGGACATCCTTTCTGTTCACTGTCTACCATCTGCCTCACCCCCTCTCTAATCCTCTGGTCCTCTGTCTGTCCCTCCCATCCATCCTCTGTCCTCCACGGCCTCTGGGAACCCGGGGTGATAATACATAGTTTTTTCTATATGCTGCTTCACTGACAGGAAGGACGTCAGGAGAAAAAAACGAACGAAAACATAAAAACACATGCAAAAAAACTATTTATCTCTCATTTTTTACTTAAGTAAAAGTATCAATACTGCAATGTAGAATGTACAAGTAAAAGTCAGGAGTTCAAAATTGTACTTGAGTAAAAGTACGAAAGTATTGGTATCAAAATGTACTGAATAGTTTGAAAATAGCAGATCTACAAGCTCACAACGCATCGCGACGCGTTGTGAGCTTGTAGATCGGCTATTTTCAAATAGCCTAGGTATAAAACAGGACTAAAGTGGTTAATGTTTGTTTTATAATGTAATAATTTATATCTGCAAAGTAACTAAGAACTAAAGTTTTCAAATAATTGTAGTGGAGTAAAAGTACAATATTTGCCTCTGAGATGTAGTGGAGTAGAAGTGGAAATTGGAAATACTCAAGTAAAGTACAAATACCTCAACATTGTACTTAAGTACAGT